>NC_086324.1:57383381-57689809 GCF_036172605.1 Pelobates fuscus | reverse complement strand
CCCTAAATATGTGCTGTGTAGGTACACCATCAGCAGGACTATGTTTAGTAGCTTGCGGTTAAAGGACTTTTTACTTTTACTTCCTCTGGAAACCCATCATCTACATCTCTGGCAATACAGGGGTTAAATAGGCTGCTAGAAGGGATTGTGCATCTTTAATTTGACTGTTAATTATACATTGAGCATTGTTGTGAATCGTGTTCTCCAAACTCAAGCTCAGAAAAGGAGAGCAGATGCTCATTGCCAGGTTGGACTCGCTGGGGAATTGAGCAGAGCATATTGGTTTATAATTAATGTAATTTTGTTGGATTATCTTTTGTGAAGAAGCTAAAGTAAACAACCTTGCATTATTGTGACAAAACAGCAAGGAGCTGGAAGAGTGTAATATAGGACTGCACATCTAGAACAATGATCATAACTCATTTAGCAAAGCACATAAAACATACATTAAAATCTTACCAGGATGATCCTCTGGCCCGGAACTCCACTAAACTTAACTTAGTCTGTGAATTATAATGTAAATATTTTTTTGCAAATTCGAGCTGGGATATAAAATAAATAAATATGTGAATTTAATGAACTTGAGAACCACCTCAGCACCATAGTGATAAATACATTTGCGATTCAGACTATGCAACTTGACTCAATAACATTTTTAGATAGATGAAATTGGCCTATATTTAGGTCTTTGCGTGACATTTTTTCTAAACTAGGTTTGTACAAGCTATAGGTCAATAGCTGTTGACATCATCTCTGGTGTTCTGATTGCCATAATTCATGTTCATTAAAATCAGCCTTGTAAGAGTGTGCCTTCTTTTGTTTACATCACAGAAACTGGGGATCTGACAAATAATCAAAATGTTATTTTTATTTGTTTTAAACATGGTGCCACATTAACATGTCTATGTATTCTCCTGAGTGTTTAACCTCCAGCGTAACAAAACTTGCGAAAGGAGCATTTCCTGAAAAGTTGAAAAAACATCCATCCACTATCTTTCCTAAAAATGTTTTTGAAGGTAGTCACCTCTAGTCACACCCAAGGATATTTCTGTGACAAAATAAATAATACAAGCCAAAACATATATTATCATCTGTCCCCCAACAAAGGCCATGCTGAGTGTCGGACTTATATCATGAGTGCCTGAGGGCACAGAATGCTTGAACTCCCCCTAATACCTCCTTCCAAACTAATAAAAAAAATGTACTTGGACTTTTTTTTTTATTCCTTATTTTAGTTGCTCATAGATATTACAAACAGGCTTGCAACACCACAACAGCTAGTGCAAGCTTTTTAATAGACATAAAAAGAAAGTTATATTAATTTTTTTAAATGAGATATTGTAGGATAAGAGAAACAAGTTAGGCCTACGTTGGCTAAAATGAGTAATTACAGTACAGAGTATTCAAAAATGTTCTAACATTAGACATTAGGCACTAGTGTAATAGAATGTGACGGCAGATAAGAACCATTCGGCCCATCTAGTCTGCCCAGTTTTCTAAATACTTTCATTAGTCCCTGGGCTTATCTTATAGTTAGGATAGCCTTATGCCTATCCCACGCATGCTTAAACTCCTTTACTGTGTTAACCTCTACCACTTCAGCAGGAAGGCTATTCCATGCATCCACTACCCTCTCAGTAAAGTAATACTTCCTGATATTATTTTTAAACCTTTGTCCCTCTAATTTAAGACTATGTCCTCTTGTTGTGGTAGTTTTTCTTCTTTTAAATATAGTCTCCTCCTTTACTGTGTTGATTCCCTTTATGTATTTAAATGTTTCTATCATATCCCCCCTGTCTCGTCTTTCCTTCAAGCTATACATGTTAAGATCCTTTAACCTTTCCTGGTAAGTTTTATCCTGCAATCCATGAACCAGTTTAGTAGCCCTTCTTTGAACTCTCTCTAAGGTATCAATATCCTTTTGAAGATAGGGTCTCCAGTACTGTGTACAGTACTCCAAGTGAGGTATCACCAGTGTTCTGTACAATGGCATGAGCACTTCCCTCTTTCTACTGCTAATACCTCTCCCTATACAACCAAGCATTCTGCTAGCATTTCCTGCTGCTCTATTACATTGTCTGCCTACCTTTAAGTCATCAGAAATAATCACCCCTAAATCCCTTTCCTCAGATGTTGAGGTTAGGACTCTATCAAATATTCTGTACTCTGCCCTTGGGTTTTTACGTCCAAGATGCATTATCTTGCACTTATCCACATTAAATGTCAGTTGCCACAACTCTGACCATTTTTCTAGTTTACCTAAATCATTTTCCATTTGGCTTATCCCTCCTGGAACATCAACCCTGTTACATATCTTAGTATCATCCGCAAAAAGACACACCTTACCATCAAGACCTTCTGCAATATCACTAATAAAAATATTAAAGAGAATGGGTCCAAGTACAGATCCCTGAGGTACCCCATTGGTGACAAGCCCAAGCTTCGAATATACTCCATTGACTACAACCCTCTGTTGCCTGTCACTCAGCCACTGCCTTACCCATTCAACAATATTGGAATCCAAACTCAAAGATTGTAGTTTATTGATAAGCCTTCTATGTGCAACAGTGTCAAAAGCCTTACTGAAATCTAGGTAAGCAATGTCTACTGCACCACCCTGATCTATAATTTTAGTTACCCAATCAAAAAAATCAATAAGATTAGTTTGGCATGATCTCCCTGAAGTAAACCCATGTTGTCTCTGATCTTGAAATCCATGTGTTTTTAGATGTTCAACAATCCTATCCTTTAACATGGTTTCCATCACTTTCCCCACTACTGAAGTAAGGCTTACTGGCCTATAGTTGCCCGACTCCTCCCTATTACCTTTCTTGTGAATGGGCACAAGGAATATGTGTACTCAAGGTGTCAATCACGTCTAGGGATTAATGTACATTCAGAGTGTATCCAGACGTGTGCTGATTTAGCGATAACAAGTAAAAACCACTGGGACACAAGTCATTAGAACATGGCTGCACTAAACTCTTTATAGACATGCCTAAGCAATGAGATGTGTTGTATATTCAATGAATGGGCTTACACCATAGAGAGATAAAATACATTTAAACATGCTGGGCCAAGGCCTGACTGGGTACCCATCTCTCATGGGTGTACAGTCTAGTGAGTCTCGCTGCAGTACTCCCCATGCCCCAGCCTATTTCAGAACCTGCACCACATTGCCGCGATCTTGGGAACTCTCTGTGACCAAGTATTTCCCATCAGGGAGATGGCAGATTACTCCACAAGGCATGTGTAAAAATTGTCGTCTCGTGCTCCTCCGCTTGAGTGGCCGATGCTTTGGGGGTGATCCCCATGTAGCAGGGCTATGCACAGATCACTGTGTTCGGTCTGAGAGGGCATGGTCATGCACAGATCAATGTCTTCAGTCTAAAGGGGGCGGAGCCACGCACAGTTTACTGTGTTCAATCCGAGGGGGCGGAACCATGCACAGATCAGGCTCCTCAGGCTGAATTCTAGCAGACACCAGACTGGAGGTAGGGTGGGGAATTTATCAGGTAGAGCGGGCGCCCCCTACACGACATGTGCCTATTCTGCTTAATAGAAGAACCATCCCTAATCATACTGTATAAAAATATTCACTTGACATGTTGATTATCGAAATGTAGAATCTATTATTTTCATAATGTTATATTGCCTAACTAATGGCTATCAAAACAGGTAAAAACACAGCAATTTCAGATTCAAAGCACCTTTTAGGATGTGCCACATAAAACCTGGTATTTATAAAATATATATCCAACCTAAATATAAATGTTATACATACTCAGTAAATAGGGTTATCTTATGAGTAGAATATCGGCAGAGCTAATGGTCCATCAACATTAACAACCTGTAATATTGCATTCTCGTGGTTTCATATGAATACCAGCAGGTTCAGTCAAGTTCAACCAACTAAAATCAGGAAAAATATCTTCAAAACATTTGAGAGTAATGAAGTACAGAGAATTATTCTGAGACAATAAATTGCTACACTGCACCTAGTGTTTTAAAAAAGGGTTTTAAAATATTCAGAAATGCACATTAAAATAAATCTTAGCGTTAAAAAGAAATAATTTTATAAATATTTGTGGGCACTAAAATATTTTGAAAGGAGTTTTTCGCATTATATACAGAGTTTTACATATACAATTATGTAGTTTTCTCATTTCATTTGTATCATATTTTCATTGACCACAAATATTTTATGAGTGAGATATTTTTCTATATGAAAAGAGAAGTGTAGCAGTAGCAATTCATGTGCACATTTGCCATCAGAAATCTTGTGGCCCTCTAAAAGAAAGCCAATGGCTAAGTTTCCTTTGACACACTTCCAGACATGCATGTACAGACACATATTCCCACCGACATACACATAGAAAATTCACATACTCGCACAATCCCAGAAAGACAGGATATAACACACACATACAGATAACTTGTCCTAGACTCACACGTTCAGACACACACAGACACATATTCCCACCGACATACACAAAGAAACAGTCACACACCCACCCAATTCAAGACAAACCAGGAGCAAACACACAGCACAAAGAGATACAGACTCCAACACACACAGAAACACACACCATGTACTGTATATAATTATATACACACAAACATAAATACTGTAAGATACACAGATACATACCTATACAACAATATGCAGATGGTATCATCCTCCTGTTTGCCTATATTCTGGATACAGGTAGATATTTTCTCTTGTATCCAAGGTCAATGTGATGCAACAACTTGAAGTCTAACCTTTACCACTCAGCATTCGCATAGAGCTTGGAGACAGTGATATGATACCTCATCCTCTCAGTGCTGCCCCATACAAGGGCAAAGGGTGATCTAATTGTAGTTCTTAAATACTGGCTGGTGAGGGGAGATATTACTATGTACTACTCATCTGGACTGGTAGTGCTCGGGTGGGTTGCAGCCTCCTGCTTGCAGGAAAATTAGTGGGTCCCATACATGGCCTGGGCCCCGTACATGGATATGTCCTCTATCGTTCTGATGCATGAAGCATAGATTTTCACTTTCCTTCATTTATTGATAGTTTAGCAACAGCCATATGTTTTATCATCCTATCTCGCCTTTAAACACAATATACAGACTGCGATGGCAACTTAATTACTAATAATTCAATTATATAACATAGAATGCCTTATGGGATTAACTCTATAGGGACCAGCAGACTGAGCATCTTCAGGACACTTTAATGGAGCCATAAATTATCAATGGCTTAATCTCATTGCTCTTCACGCTGAAAGGGTTCATTTTTGGCAAGTTCGCCTAGTGAGTCCTGAAACCAGAAAAAAAAAGCTTTTTTCGAACCCTTGAAACCGTGGCTCCATTTAGTAAATATTAAACAGTGTTGTAGTTATATTTTGTAATTTTTTTTGTTATATATATTTTTATTACACCCTGTACTATGGATTATGATCCCAACATTTTTTTCTTATAACAAGACAGGGAAAAAAGCACACCATATATTACAGATGTCTTAAATCTTACTGAATTATTTGGACATTGCTCTCCAAAACACCATCACAACTTTTCATGATTGCAAAGATTATAGTGTAAAGAATGCCCTGCAGAAACGCTCAGCTCAGAGAGCAGCTTAGAAATGCAACGAGCTACAAAGCAGAAAGAAAGCATTCTCAGGTCAGGGCTGCCTGTGTTCATTTTTTCCAACTGGTGCATGCATTAATGCAATAGGGGACCATACACCAATAGTATATACACTTTTAAGGTGACTAAGAAATGCATTTTTCCTTGCAGCAGAGGAAATGGCTATGGCATTCTCTGCCTAAAGGGGTTGTTTTATCAGAATTCATAGATAAATTTAAGAAAGGGTTGGATGCTTTTTGCATAAAAAGAATATTCAAGGATATAATAGATATGTATGTAAACAGGTTGTTGATCCAAGGAAAAATCTGATTGTCATTATGGAGTCAATGAGGATTTTTTTGCATTTTTGTGACATCATTGGAAATGGTGGCAACTGGATTTTTTGCCTTCATTTGGATCAACAGCATAAAATAATGGGCATCAGAGTTAATCTTAATTGACTTTAGACCTTTTTCAACCTAGACAACTATGTAACAACTGCGGAGTCTTAGACTGGTTCACTCCTATATAACAAGGTGATGAGTTTTTTTTTTCTTTTTTTAATTCAGCTAAATATTAACAGTTTTATAGTCCTTCTTATTGTGATAGTTGTGAAAAAATAGTAAATGTGGTTTTGCCACATAACAATTCAATTTTCCATTAAACCCATGGGTGAATATATAAACAATGATTAAACGAAATTCTGCATGCAAAATATTAAACAAAACATGTTTAACAATTGGGGAAAATGTTTAAAAATAACTCGACTGCCTTTTTGTTCATATTTTTAAGTGAGCTATGAGAAGGCAAATTGTTTGTACAAACAACATAAACAAACAATCATTTCTATTTGAATGCAAGATGATCAAACATTAATGGATCTGCTCATTCTAAACAAAGAGCTCTTTAGTGTGTTCTGTAAAGAGATAAATGGCACGTACAGTATGATTATAAAACCAACATCAGCAAATATTACATGTGTGCCAGATTATGCATTAAACAACATGTTGAAACATGGTCATCTTTAATTTGAATTAGTCCAGGTACCCCAATAGAGTGATGCATAATTTACAATGCACAATTTACAGCATACTTTAGCAGTATTTTAGACACACATCGATAATCCTTGCCAAGCATGGACAAAAGGAACCCTAAAAAACAGCCCAGGAGGGGGACCGAGGGGGGTACGTCGGTCCTGGACCTGATGACGGCCCATAAAACTGGGTCTCCGGATCCCCAAGATGGCGCCGGACGGAGCCCTTCACCCCGACCATCCTCACCACACAAGGTACTGGGAGAAAAAAGAAAAAAGTGCGAAACATCGCAAATCTTGGAGCGCCTCGCTGAAGTCCAGACTTACCTGGCAGGCGAAATAGTAAACTCCACAGCGGTCCTCCGAAGCGAGATCGCGGCCTTGGGTACACGCACCGCCCAACTCGAGGAGCGGCTGGAGGCCACAACCAAGGCCCACAATGCGGCAGTAACCCACCTTAATGGCCTGGCGGCCCGGATGACTGAAGCAGAGCTGGCTATCGAAGATATGTCCAATAGGTCAAGGAGAAACAATCTCCGTTTACGTGGCCTACCGGAGGGTGAAAAGGAGGGCATGCTGCCGGCTATACTTATGGCGTTATTTAGACCCCTTCTGCCGGATCTCTCTGAAGACAGATGGCACATGGAAAGGGCCCATCGAGCCCTCCGAACGAGAAGAGCTGAAGTCAACTCTCCTCGGGATGTCATTGTCCGCTTTCTGTTCTTCCAGACGAAGGAAACATTAATGTGCAAAAGCCGAGAGGCCAAGTTAGTGCATGACGGCAAGGAACTCCAGGTATACCAAGATTTAGCCCCCAGCACGTTGCAGAGGAGGCGGGAGTGGAGGCCCGTTACGGAAGCCCTGCGAGGAGCGTACATACAGTATGCCTGGGGGTTCCCATTTCGTCTGATGGCTTTTAGAGGGGGGAAGACTCTTACCCTGACCCCTAACGGAGACCCGAGAGGCTTCTTGGATGCCCTGGGAGTAGCTGCTCGTGGGGACCTGCCAGATATGAGGCCTGCGCACCAGGTGCTGGACTCTCTTCCTATCGAATGGCAGGAGGTGGGAGCACGTCGGCGCTGACTTCGGAGGCCGGTATAGTATGTTGGCCCAGGGATAACTTTCTTCGAAGCAGAGGCCCTGTGGGGGGGGACCGAGACTGTGTTTGGGTGGGTTTTTGGGCCTGCTGAACCCCCGGGCCTCCCTGGTCTCTTGTGGCTAGATTTGTGAGCGGGGGGCTCCTAGCGGTACTGGGGAGGGGGCCTTGGGAGATTTGTTACGACCGTCCAGGCAATTGGTGCTGGGGTTGTCGACTGTTTCCCATATATGATCGGTTGGCCTGCCACTGTGTGTGAGAATGGGCGCGAAGCTTCGCAGCAGGGAGTCGCGGACTCTTCCATACAGGCCCTGGGGTGGCTTACAGTTGCAGGACTGATACGAACTCTATGGGCTCATTGAGGGTCTTATCGCCCATGCGGCCCTCTAGCCTGTTTTACCTTGTTTATAGTTTCTCTCTCTATTGTTTGTTTTATGCACAAAGGCTGGGGCACGGGTGTCTCCTACCGCTTTAGGGGGAACGGTATGCTAGGTAACCTGACAGGTTGACCAGGGCCCGACAGACTACCGGGGGGCCATGTCTTCTACACAACCCCGTGCAGATGGTTATTTTCTCTCAAATTTTGAATTAAAGAGGGGGGTATGTGCTAGGACGTAATAGTGGTGGCCGAGGAGCAAACATACCGTCGGAGATAATGAGACAAGGGGACAGGAACTAGTAAATAACCGTAGTCACCTCCCGACGACGATTATAAGTTTACACAGAATTTTTCACATTAACACAAAAATGTAATTAAAAAACACCAAAAAAACGAAAAAAAGGGGAAACAATATAAAAAAAAAATTAAATTAAAAAATTTCTTTGCACCATGTATTTAGATTTAATTACAAATAAAGTTTATTTCAAAGAAAAAAAAAAGAAAAAAAAACAGGAAAAAATTTAAAATATATAAAAATAGGGAATAACGAATTATAATTAAAAAACGCAGGAACTAAGAAAATATGTGAAAATTAAACAGATGCAATCGCAAAGGGTAGGATAAATGCATACCGACATTATTGTATAATAAGACCAAAAGGCAAGGAATAAGTATATGACCCAACCTGTGACGTCGACGGGGATCCCACGCACCCCCCCCATGTGGATAGACGCTGGGGGCCGCATAACGGCACTAGGATTTCGGGGGGTCGGGGGAGGTTGAGAGTAGAACGGGACACAGATTGGAGGAGTCAAGGCGACAGCCCTTTTTAGGGATAGGAAGTCCCAAGTCTTACAGCCATACAACTGTTTTTGGTTCCCTTTTTTGAAATGTTATGTTGTCAAGTTGCTACATGCTTAAACACTATGTTTTTCACTGTCGCGGGGCCTTAGGGCGGGCAGGCACTCTATATGGCGCCCTAGTAGCACGTATTAGAGAGCAATTTCATTGCCATGCTGTGTATTTTACCATGTCTAAGTACAATTTCTGTAAACACCATTGTGCTGAGGGGGTTGGGCTCATGAACCCGCATCTCTTTCGAGCGCTGGAGCGGTTGGGATGCGAGGTCTTGACCAGGCAATCTTGGTGGAGCGTGAGATGTGCACCACTTTCTCTTATTTGATTCAATTTCCTTCTTTTTGTTTCTCTTTTATTCTCTCTTTCTCTTCCCCCTTTTCCTAAATCTCACTTTCTTTCTTTTTCCCTGTTTTATCCTGGGGGCGTGGCGGCGGAGTCAGAAGGTGGGGGCGCGGAGGGGACAGAGGTGGGCGTGCACTGCAGCAGACCGAGTGGAGCGGACTGTCAGGATCGGGACAGGGATCCAACACGCAGAGTACAAACAGGTGGTAGGTATGTATACCGGGCCTTAGAATGGCCGGACTAAACGTAAGGAGTAAGTAGAGAATGGTCTAGGAACAAGCCGAGGTCGAGGGAACGAGAGGACAGGTAAGCGAGAGACAAGCCGAGTCAAAGGGTAACAGAGATAAACAGGGTAGTACAAACAAGCCGGGTCAGAACCAAAGAGACAACTAGAATACAAGAGCACTGAGTGACTAGACAGGCTAGAACCACGACAGGGCAATGAGCAGATGCCGAAAGCCTTACTTTATACCTTGATTCTAGAGGGTAATCACGCCCCCGACGAGTCCTGATTAGTGCTCGGGACTTGACTGACAGGTCAACCCGGGTTGGCGTCATGACGTCGACTACTGAGCGTCGCGTCATATAAGGAAGTGGATCCCTCGCGGTCGGCTTGTAAATGGCCGAGAGAACCGCGAGGAACGGAAGAAACAACCCCTCTGGGAGGATAAACGTCTAAGTCTCTCACCTCCTCTGAGGTAGAGACTACAGGTACCCTGACAGTACCCCTCCCCCTCAGAAACGCCCACCGGGCGGAAGGAACCGGGACGAGATGGAAAACGGGAGTGAAAAGCCCTGCGGAGGCGAGGAGCATGTACATCCTCCAGAGGTACCCAAGTCCTCTCCTCAGGACCATATCCCTTCCAGTCAATAAGATATTGTAACTTCCCCCGGGAGATTCGAGAATCGATGATGGAGTTGATTTCATACTCCTCCTGACCCTCAACCTGAACAGAGCGAGGAGAGGATATAGTGGAGGAAAATCTGTTACAGACTAGCGGTTTCAGTAAAGAAACATGAAAGGAGTTAGGAATGCGTAAGGCAGCTGGGAGAGCTAGGCGATACGCAACTGGGTTAATTCGAGTCAGAACCCTGTAAGGGCCAATGTAACGAGGAGCGAATTTCATAGAAGGAACCTTCAAACGAATGTTTCTAGTACTCAACCATACCCTATCACCTGGAACAAAAACCGGAGCCGCCCTTCTGTGCTTATCAGCGTGTTTCTTGAACAACATGGAATTATGTAGGAGAATTTGTCGAGTCTGATCCCACAACTTCCTCAAATTGGCAACATGAACATCAACCGACGGTACCCCTTGGGAAGGAGAAACCGAGGGAAGAATGGAAGGATGAAAGCCATAATTCATGAAGAAGGGACTGGAACGAGTAGAATCACAAACGAGATTATTGTGTGCAAACTCCGCCCAAGGAATCAAACCGACCCAATCGTCCTGGTGTTCAGAAACAAAACAACGCAAATATTGTTCAATCTTTTGATTGGTACGTTCAGCAGCTCCGTTAGACTGAGGGTGATAGGCAGAAGAAAAATTCAATTTGATGCCTAGTTGAGAACAGAAGGATCTCCAAAAACGTGAAACAAATTGGGAACCTCTATCGGAGACAATTTCGGAAGGTATCCCATGTAAGCGAAAAATCTCTCTCGCGAATATCTCCGCCAATTCAGGAGAAGTCGGGAGTTTAGTTAAGGGCACGAAATGAGCCATCTTAGTAAACCTATCAACCACCGTGAGGATCACAGTCTGTTTTTTAGAAACAGGCAAATCTACAATGAAGTCCATAGCCAAACAGGACCATGGTCTCTCTGGAATGTTCAAGGGATGTAACAACCCACATGGAAGCGTATGAGGTTGCTTAGTCTTCATACAGACCTCACATGCTCCGATGAAATACCTAATATCCTTCCGTAAAGAAGGCCACCAGAAATCTTTAGAGATCAAGGAACATGTCTTGCGAAAACCCGGATGCCCAGCCGCCTTACTGTTGTGAAAACACTGTAAGAGTTCCAGTTGGAGTTCAGGAGGAACGAAATGCCTTGCCCCAGGAGTCTGTCTAGGCGCCAGATGCTGCAACTTCATGATCTGACCAAGCAACGGAGAGTGAATCTTAAGACTCGTGTTGGCGATAATATTGCACCTGGGTACTATAGAAGACAAAACCGGCTCAGATATCGCAGAAGGTTCATATTGTCGAGACAAAGCATCGGCTTTAGAATTCTTAGAACCAGGTCTATAAGTGAGCACGTAATTGAAATGCGTGAGGAATAAAGACCAACGAGCTTGCCTGGAGGACAAGCGCTTGGCCTCCCCAATATAGGACAGGTTCTTGTGGTCTGTCAAAATAGTAACAGGATGTAAGGTGCCCTCCAATAAATGTCTCCACTCCTTTAAAGCCATGATAACTGCTAGTAGTTCCCTGTCACCAATGTCATATCTGCTCTCAGGGCCTGATAGTTTCTTGGGAAAAAAAAACACATGGATGTAAGGGCTTATCCACACCTAACCTTTGGGACAGGATAGCACCTATACTTGTCTCTGAGGCGTCTACCTCGAGTAGGAAAGGCAGAGTCGTATCAGGGTGAACTAAAATTGGTGCAGAAGCAAACAGTTCCTTGAGTGTTTTGAAGGCAAGAAGGGCTTCAGTAGACCAGTTCTTAGTGTCAGCCCCCTGTCTGGTCATATTGGTAATAGGAGCTATAATTGAAGAGTAACCTTTAATGAAGCGCCTATAATAGTTGGAGAATCCAATAAACCTCTGAATGGCCTTGAGGCCCCTGGGTAAAGGCCAATCCAAAATGGACTGGAGCTTATCCGGGTCCATCTTAAACCCCTCCCCAGAAATCACATAACCAAGAAAGTTTATCTGGGATTGGTCAAAGCTGCATTTCTCCAATTTGCAGTACAGGCCATGTTGAAGAAGCTTGCGCAATACCCTTCTGACTTGTCTGTGGTGAGTCTCAATCTCTCTAGAGTGTATAAGTATATCATCCAGATATACAATAACGCAGTCATGTTGAAATTCCCTAAGAACTTCATTGATCAGGTCCTGAAATACTGCCGGTGCATTACAGAGGCCAAAAGGCATTACTGTGTATTCATAGTGCCCATAACGGGTATTGAACGCCGTCATCCACTCGTGTCCCTGCTGAATTCTCACCAAGTTATACGCCCCTCTGAGATCTAACTTGGTGAAAATCTTGGAGCCTTTTAGACGATCAAAGAGCTCGGTAATCAAAGGAATTGGGTAGGCATTTCTAATGGTTATTTTGTTCAAACCTCGATAATCAATGCAAGGTCTTAGTGTACCATCCTTCTTTTTAACAAAAAAAAACCCAGCCCCGGCAGGAGAGGAGGATCTCCTAATGAATCCTTTTTCAAGGTTCTCACGAATATACTCCTCTAAGACTAAGTTCTCTTTAGTGGACAAAGGATATACATTACCCCTGGGGGGCATAGTACCAGGTAGTAGATTAATCTTACAATCAAAAGACCTGTGTGGAGGTAAAGTATCAGCATTCTTTTTGTCAAATACTGCCTTTAAATCCAGGTACAGGGGCGGTATTTGTACCTCTGTAGAGTAGGTAGAATTAATCGGTGTGTTAACTGCGCAAAGCGGTGACACTGTCCGTAAGCACCTGTCCTGACAACCCTGACCCCATGAGATTATCTCCCCTAATTCCCAATCAATAATAGGGTTATGTTTTTTTAACCAAGGGTACCCCAAGACTATGGGAACAGAAGGAGAAGAAATAAGCAATAAAGATATGTCTTCCTCGTGTAAGATACCAACAGTTAATTTAACGGGTATGGTTTCACGGAAAATAACAGGCTCAACTAAAGGTCTACCATCTATGGCCTCAACGGCCAAGGGTGTCTCCCTTAACTGGGATGGGATAGCGTGTTTGGTACCAAAAACTTGGTCGATAAAGCTCTCAGCAGCTCCGGAATCTATCAATGCCATAGTTTCTAGTACTCCCTTCTCCCAAGTTAAAGAAACGGGTAGCAGAAGCCTGTGATCTTTATAATTAAGATTAGAGGACAAAATAGAAACACCCAAGGCCTGTCCTCTAGAGAAACTTAGGTGCGAGCGTTTCCCGAGCGATTAGGACAATTTAGGCGTAAATGACCTCTGACTCCACAGTACATACACAACCCCTCCCTTCTCCTGTACTGTCTCTCCTCTTCTGAGAGGCGAGTATTGCCTATCTTCATAGGTTCTGGAAAAAGTGAGGTTGTGGATTCAGAACTTTGAAATGAAGGAGCTAATTTAAAGGAAGGTCTACGGTTTCTCTCTCGAGTGTTCTGCCTCTCTCTTAAACGTTCGTCAATGCGAGAAATAAAAGAAATTAAATCCTCCAAATTTTCAGGAAGCTCTCTAGTAGCAACCTCGTCAAGGATTATGTCTGATAACCCGTTTAAAAATACATCTATATAAGCCTGTTCATTCCACTTAACCTCTGCCGCCAAGGACCTGAACTCTAGTGCATAATCCACAAGTGTTCGGTTTTCTTGTCTAAGGCGCAACAGTAATCTAGCTGCATTGACCTTTCTACCTGGAGGGTCAAAAGTTCTTCTGAAAGCAGCTACAAAGGCATTATAATTATATACTAACGGATTATCATTTTCCCACAATGGATTGGACCATCTCAAAGCTTTCTCAACAAGTAATGTGATAATAAATCCAACCTTCGCCCTATCTGTAGGATAGGAGCGGGGTTGTAATTCGAAATGGATACCTATTTGGTTTAAGAAACCACGACACTTCTCTGGAGAACCACCATAACGTACAGGTGGAGTGATACGGGAAGAAGCACCTACAGTGGCTACCTCTAGACCTGAACTCACAGGAGAGATAGAAGTATTACGCATCTCCTCTGGTTGATTACTAGAACGAGATAGTAACGCCTGTAGTGCTAGAGCCATCTGGTCCATTCTGTGATCCATGGCGTCGAACCTAGAGTCAGAAGGACCAACCTTAGTGTTTGTACCTGCAGGATCCATTGGCCCTGTCGTAATGTCAGGATCGGGACAGGGATCCAACACGCAGAGTACAAACAGGTGGTAGGTACGTATACCGGACCTTAGAATGGCCGGACTAAACGTAAGGAGTAAGTAGAGAATGGTCTAGGAACAAGCCGAGGTCGAGGGAACGAGAGGACAGGTAAGCGAGAGACAAGCCGAGTCAAAGGGTAACAGAGATAAACAGGGTAGTACAAACAAGCCGGGTCAGAACCAAAGAGACAACTAGAATACAAGAGCACTTTGTGACTAGACAGGCTAGAACCACGACAGGGCAATGAGCAGATGCCGAAAGCCTTACTTTATACCTTGATTCTAGAGGGTAATCACGCCCCCGACGAGTCCTGATTAGTGCTCGGGACTTGACTGACAGGTCGACCCGGGTTGGCGTCATGACGTCGACTACTGAGCGTCGCGTCATATAAGGAAGTGGATCCCTCGCGGTCGGCTTGTAAATGGCCGAGAGAACCGCGAGGAACGGAAGAAACAACCCCTCTGGGAGGATAAACGTCTAAGTCTCTCACCTCCTCTGAGGTAGAGACTACAGGTACCCTTACACGGACTAATGGCAGTTAAAATCACTTCCCTGAACGCTAAGGGGCTTAACTCCCTGACCAAACGGAGACTATTATTTAGAGAAATTAAAAGAATGAGGACCGACATAGCTTTTATTCAAGAAACGCATCTTCCCCGACAGGCTAAATTTTAACTAAAAGATCACACATATAGCTCGACCTATGAAGCCAGGGCTTTATGCAAACGCAATGGAGTGGCGATACTGATACGGAATAGCTGCCCCATCAGGGTAGTAGCCACTGAATCCGATACGGAGGGTCGCTATGTGATAGTCTCAGGCACCATGCTTTCCCACCATATCCATTTAGTTAATGTATACGCGCCAAACTGCCCAGAGGCAGCCTTCTGGGAGTCACTACAGTCCAAACTTCGGACACTACCTCATGGTATGATCATTGTAGGGGGTGACATGAACGCGACGCCAAGTCCAGCAGTGGACAGGAAGACAGACAGTGGCATGCACAGGTCCCAGGGCAGGGGGAGCCAGGACAAACTGCTACAAAATTTCATTGCGGGTTCGGGGTTGGTGGACGCGTGGAGAGCACATCATCCAAGTACGAAGGATTACACCTTCTTTTCGGCCCCGCATTGATCCTACTCCAGGATCGACATGTTCCTGGTCAATACTAGGTGCCTACCGAGGATACTTGGCACGGACATTGGGACCATCTCCTGGTCGGATCACACTATGTATCTATGTTTTACTGTATCACACTATGTATCTTTTCCTGTTCCTGTTCTAGATTATACACAGCCGTATCTCATCTTTCCTCTGTGTCTATGTATATGTTGTAAAAGGTCGGGAACTGGGCAACGACCTTGAGAGGCTGTTTTTACTTTATCAGATAAGTATAAGTATATTTAGATACCTTTGTTATTTACTTTGAGGTATCACACATATATATATACTGTTTGTACTTCGACATATCACTAACCCTGGGGAGGCTATGCGAAGCGACCCCGTGGACGTGGCGACTTAACCCATCCTTGCTGAAAGACCAGGATATAGCAAACCAGATTAGGGCGGAGCTCGAACAATTTTTCGAGACCAACACAACCCCTGATGTGACACTAGCGACCGTGTGGGCGGCCCATAAAACAGTGATAAGAGGCACACTCATAAAAGTAGCGACAGCCAGAAAGAAATTGATATTCCAGAGGCTGGAGGGCCTCCTGATAGACCTTAAGAGGGCGGAACAACAAAACCAGGGTAACCCGACGGATCACACCGCAGAGCGACTGCGAGAGGTAAGGTTGGCAATACGCCAGCTGCTCCTCGACGACACGGCCAGATCCCTTACGTGGTCCAGAAGGAACTTTTACGAACATGCGAATAAAATGGACACTCTATTAGCCAGGGTCCTGAAACCTAGACACCGCGGGGGACACATTACGTCCATAAGACACAAAGATGGCTCGACTAAATCTAGTCCACGGGATATCGCAGAGGTCTTCACGGACTATTATAAATCCCTGTACAATCACTCCCCGGGATCCGAGACGCGGAAGGCGGGGGACGAGGCTCGGACGCGGCGTTTCCTGGAAGACTTAGGGTTGCCCAAACTAGATCAAGCAGGGGCGGACGTACTAGCGGCAGAAATCACAAATGAAGAGGTAGCACAAGCTATAGCCACCCTTAAAGGGAAAAAAGCTCCGGGACCTGACGGGTTCGACGGGAGCTACTATAAGGAATTCCGTGAGGAACTGACTCCCCGCTTAACGGCTCTTTTCAACGAATTTAGATCAGGGGGCGCTCCAGATTTGGATATGTCACTAGCGACCATTGTCTTAATACCAAAACCGGACAAGGACCCGGGCCTCCCCAGTAGCTATAGGCCAATTTCCCTTATTAATCACGACATGAAGATTTTAGCAAAAATCCAGGCGACAAGACTGAATCCCTATTTGACCACCTTGGTGGATGCAGATCAAGTGGGATTCGTGCAAAACAGACAATTGTTCGAGAACACCCGCAGGAACATTAACATCATTTGGAAGCAGAAAGTTACGCGCACCAAAACTATGCTAGTATCTTTGGACGCTGAAAAAGCGTTTGACAGGGTCACGTGGACGTACCTATTCACACTACTATCTCATATTGGTTTCCCCGACCAAGCGATGACTCTGATCAAAGCTATGTATAGCGATGTGCGAGCGCAAGTAAAAATTTCAGGAGCCCCGCTGACCCCTTTTAGGCTGTATAATGGCACCAGACAGGGCTGCCCGTTGTCCCCACTCCTATTTGTACTCTCCTTGGAGCCGCTGCTCCAGGCCCTCAAGAAACACCCGGACATTCAGGGGGTTCGAGTGGGGGGCAGGGAATTCATACTATCGGCATATGCGGATGACGTGCTCTTGACGCTCACTGACCCCATCAACTTGCTGCGGGCCTTGCAAAGGGTCCTGGAGGACTTCGGAGCAGTGTCAGGCTTCAAAGCTAACATGTCCAAGTCTAGCGCCCTTCCTATTGAGATCTCAGAAGTAGAGTTGGCAGCTCTTCAGAGGGAACACCACATACATATAGAGCGACAGTCGATTAAATATTTAGGCATTAAATTGACGGCAGACCCGGACCACCTTATGCAACAAAATTATACACCACTCATAAAACAACTCATTAGGGAACTAGAGACCTGGAATGAAAAGCCTATCTCCTGGATAGGGAGAATACATGCGATCAAAATGAATATCCTACCTAGGATTTTATTCTTTTTTCAATCTCTGCCCATACATCTCTCCAAGTCGCACCTAGCGCCCCTGCAACAGGCGATAGGGAATTTTGTGTGGCAAAATAAACGTCACAGAATTTTGAGACACACCCTATATAGGCCAAAGAATAGGGGAGGCCTGGGTCTACCTAACCTATATGGCTATTACTTGGCGACACAATTGTCACAGATAGTATTATGGCACTCTCCGCCTGGAGAGCGGAAATGGGTAGACCTGGAGTCGCTGATGGTGGGGGCAGATATACCGCAGCTACTCATTTGGGTTCCCAAAGATAAAAGACCAATCATTAGGGCTACGTGCCCAGCTATATTGAATTCTATGCACATCTGGGATAGGGCTCAGCAGAGGTATGGATTGGCGTCAGCCCCCTCTCCGCTGATGCCTTTTCTGCGAAATAGGGCATTCCCGCCGGGTACGTCGGCACGGAATTTTAGGAATCTAGAATGTATAGGCCTGCAGCGCATTCACCAATTAGTACAGGGCTCGGAGGTGGTAACTTTTGACGACCTACGACAAAGGGGTCACCTCACACCTGCAGACTTCTTCAGGTACCTTCCAATGAGGGATTTCGTAAGACTCCCATGGGTCCGAGCTGCGGCCCAAACACCCATGACTTTTTTCGAACGAATCTGCCTTCGAGACCATATGCCTACAGGTCTGATAACCCAGCTGTACGCTCACCTCTGCTCTGTGTCTTCTGTAGAGGGCGACTTGGCCTATACCGACCAGTGGGGGAGGGACCTGGGGGAGCAACTAGAGGGGGTGGAATGGCAGGAGATCTGGGAAGCCAATCATAGATCTTCCGTGTGCGTAACGATGCAGGAGCAAGCAGTCAAGATGATGCTTCGCTGGTATACAACCCCTGTAAAGCTATGCCACATGAAAAAGTGCCCTACAGATTTATGCTGGAGAGGTTGTGGGATGAAAGGGACATATATCCACATGTGGTGGGAATGCCCCCTGATGGTACGCTTTTGGCAACAAGTTAGAGATATGATGGCCCAGGTATTTTCCAGACCCCCTCCCCTGGACCCGTGGGTTTACCTGCTCAGTAGAACGGTAGAAGGGTGGACTAGACGTGAACAAAAACTCATCCATAAACTTAAGCTGGCAGCCAGGAGAGCAGTGGCAGCTGATTGGCTTAAACAGACCACGCTGGCCATAGCGGGGGTAATTAATAGAATACGGGAGGTATACGTGATGGACGACCTGACGGCACGGGTTAGAGGAACCCAGACACAATTCCAAAAGATTTGGGCACCCTGGGAAAATAGCCCCTTGTGTTAGGACTAACAGCGGCACTAAGAACTGAAACTTATCTAGACGGACGAATGAGGGTCCCTGATGACTCCCTCCCCGCCCCACCCCCACCCTGCCCTTTTCTATTTGACCTCTCTCTCTTTTCTCTTTCTTATTTCTTTTACTATGGTTAGCATATATTTGCCAGAGGTTGTTGGGAGGGATCTACCCGAGAGTTGTAGTCACCACAGATGTGCCCGCGGGCTAGACCCTCTGGAGGGCCCCACTTACTACAGGGGCCTCCTTGCAAGGGGAGGGCACGCGCTACTGATGCTTTTATGCCCATATGCACCAAAGATGAATGATTTACCTCATACTTCATGTAGCGTTCTGATTATTTCTGCAAACCTCGAAACCCGAGTTGACAAACGGTTGGCAATCAGTTCTCGAGAGATCGCTACGACAGCCTCAGATACAAGAGTGGGTTGTTTTTGACCACCTTTATAGCTCATGGTTTAGATATAGATATGTTAATGCTACCTGTGTATGCTATGGGAGTCGTCATTGGCCTGACCGATGAGGAACACTAACTGCATAAATAAATAAATAAAGGGGTAGGTCGGCCAGGAAGACTCAATTACAGTAGGTCATACTTGCCCACTGTCTATGTCTTTTCTCTTACCAAAATGTAAAATTGTGCAGTATATTTGTATGCCATGTATACATTGTTTTGACTGTTGCTGCTTACGTCAGCTGTCGAGGCTACGTAGGCTCGTTGTTATGTCATGCACAATTGAAAATAAAGAATTTAAAAAAAAGAAAAGAAAATGAGAACATATCAAATTTCGGAACTGAAATTTGGTTTGTCCTAATCAATATCTTCTGAATTTCAGACAAACTAAATTCGAAAAATAACAAACTAATCCAAAACAAACCAAAACGATTTTTTCCCCACATGCATATCCCTATGATTTATTTTAATAAAATGCCATGTTTTTAGGTTTGGTTCTCTTTAAATTAAAATTCACAACTCACATCCTTCTGCTCTAATGTTAATAAAATAAATCCAGTAATCATCTATATCTCTGAAAACAATCATAACTCACTATTTACCCCTAGTTGAAATAATTAGTGAAATAAAATTAAATAGTAGCTGTTCCCATTTCTTTCATTTTTTCACTATTTTACAGCCTCATCTGTGTCTATCATTGAATCATAATAGGTCTCCTGTCTCACAGACAATGAAGCCATAGTCCTTTGTTTTATGTCAGTTTTTGGTTTTCTCTAGAGATTGGGTGGAAATTTGTTCCAATATAATCTAATAAAGGCACAAATGTTTACCGAAAATGCAATCAAGTCAGAATTATTATTTGGCTTTATTTATTTGCCGCTAAAGGGATTCCCAGACAAGCGCAGGCTGATTGTATAAAAACAACAACAACAACAAAAAACCTTTTGCTTGAATAAGACAGTCTTTTTGTTTACCACATGTGTAATCAAGAAGACAACTTTTGTTGTATTTTACTTTTGTGTCTTCCTCAGAGATTCACAGCTGAAATTACTAGAATTCGATTTTGATGTTCTCGTACAAACTTTTCATTGCAGGAGGTTCCTGCAATTGACTTAATCAACAATTAGTTGCTCACAAATCTGCACTGTTAATATTTATTTCTTCCAGTTTTATTTTTACTCTGCATTTGAGAAATAAACATTTTGGGAGTGCTCAGATTTCCTTCATAGATATTGCATGTTACATCTGATTCGCAGAACTCTGGGTAATTGCTTTGTACTCCAGAATGGCACTGCAGTTGACTTTATCCCTCAATCCCATTTAGCACTGCCTAATATAGCAGAGCCCATATGTATTCATACTAGAGCCCGAGGAGGCGGCCAAAGGCTGGCCAGATAAGGGGCATGTGTGGGTTTGGGAAGGTGTAGGTGTAACTGGGGAGGAGTGTTAAGAAGGGGTGTGGTAAAGGCAGGGGGTGGGGGGCAGGGAGCTGTGGTATGTATAGGTGGGCATTTCCCCCCCATTTTAAAAATTCCTGCGTGGTAACAGCTTTCCCTGGCTGTTATCAGTGCTAGTTGGTCTGGTGGATATTCTTACTGGCCTCTGCCCTCTGAGGCCCTGATTGACGGTGGCCGGCACCTGCAGGGCTCCCTCCAGCAGTCACAGCGTCCCGCGAAGCCAGGTGTGGCCCCCCGGCTTGGTTCAGTCCTTCACGCGAGGACCGTGCTCGGGGGCAGAGTAGCAGAACTGTTTCAGGCTCGCGGGCCGTTCCCCATGCGGCCGCAAGCCGTCGTGCTGCACCACTTCCTGCTCCTGCTGCCGCAGCTCCCTCTCAGGTCTCGTGGGCTGGGCGCCATGTGGCCGCGAGGCGGAAAGCCGCAAGGCCGTCTGTTATTCCAGTCATAGTACGGCCGCTTGGTGCTGCATCCCAGGCACCACCACCCTCAGCCTAGTGCGCGTCCCGGGCTCCCAGAGGACAAAGCTCCAGCACGGCCATGAGGAGGGTAAGTGGGCTGCAGGATTGCAGCCAGGGGGGGCAGCTGACGTCCCAAGGGCCAGGGGGGGCGGGGCTTCCAACGGGTGCCGCAAGGCACCCTGTCCCCAGGGCAAAGTGAGTCTGACAGCTCCCCCTTCCCCTCATGCATCCCCCGCTGCTTCCTCTGGGCCCGCCTCTGTAATACTTACCAATGACACCTCCACGAGTGGGTCTTCTGACGCTGGGTTGGGGGGGGAGGGAATTTCACTTACCTTTGCTGTCACACAGGTTTCTCCTGAGCAGCCTCTCACCCATACTGCTTCGTCCTTCACTGCCCACTTCTTAGGATAGCCAAGTACGGACTGGGTGGGATGCTCTTAGTCCCACAAGGGTTGCCCGTTCCACAGTGATGGGGGTGGGGGGGATGTGGCCAATCAGTTTCCACTCCGGTTGTCCCAGGGAAGATTCTGAGCTGTCTCTGGGAGCAGGCATCCCTGGGGAGGAGGTCGCGCAGGTCGCCCATGGGGAGGCCTGTATGTGTTGGTTCGGGACCTCTGTGCCTTCACTTAAAACAGGAGATTAAATAAAAAATTTGGAAGGGGGAGTTTTCTGAAATGTTTTCCCTTCTCCCTCTGGAAGACTTACCCGTGGTGGATAAGGACTCTAAGGAATCAGATAAAGGGAGCGTCTCTAGTAAGCAGATTTCAGGGGGTATTTGGTTTCAGGACATCTCCTGCGCGTAAGGGCTGGTACGTTTTTTGTTACGACGGTCCAAGACCGATGTTTTCGGCTGGGGGACTTTAGTTTCACTTCATAGGATTCACGTGTCCATAGCGTGTCCGGTTGCATGTTACCAGCGCTACTGTGCCTTTCGCCCGCAGGCTCCAGGCCCATTCCTGATTCATGCTGATGGGGGTTTCTTATCCAGGTTCCAATTAATCCGGGTCTTTAATTTGGCTTTGGAGGTGCTGGGCATTCCAGGGGAGGAATTTGGAGGTCATTCATTCCTCATTGGGGCGGCCACTGAGGCATCTCGCTTGGACATTTTGGAGCAGGCTATTCGTAGGATTGGTAGGTGGAAATATAGGTGGTTCAGGTCCTATGTGCGCCCATCTGGGCTGATTGCTTTTTGCCCTATGTTTTCTCATCAGGGTCCATCCGGCGGGTCTGGCTAATCGGACACTCTTTTATATACTGGGCCCATCATCGGGTGGGGGTTCGCCCTGGCGGAAATTGTCTCGGCCTTTCTCCGGTGGTGACATTGGTCCAGTGGTTTGGGACTCGGGGGATGTGCTGGGTACAGCTACTTCCAGAGTGGGTTCAACTGTCAGAGCTACTGGGTGTTCCGGATGTGTTGGTAATACACCTGGGGGGTAATGATTTGGGCACTTGTCCAGTGTGGGGCTTGGGGGACATGATCAAACCAGGATCTTGCGCGCTTGCTAGTATTGTTCCTGAAAATCTGCCTGGTGTGGTCAGAGGCGGTTGCGCGCAACTTTTGGAAGTGCACCCGCGACCAGAGGGCAATAGAGCGCTGCAGGATCAAAAAAATGAACGGAACACTTACACAACACAATGTAACTCTAAGTCAATCAAACTTCTGTGAAATGAAACTGTCCACTTAGGAAGCAACACTGAGTGACAATCAATTGCACATGCTGTTGAGCAAATGGGATAGACAACAGGTGGAAATTATAGGCAATTAGCAAGACACCCCCAATAAAGAAGTGGTTCTGCAGGTGGTGATCACAGACCACTTTTCAGTTCCTATGCTTCCTGGCTGATGTTTTGGTCACTTTTGAATGCTGGCAGTGCTTTTACTCTAGTGGTAGCATGAGACGGAGTCTACAACCCACACAAGTGGCTCATGTAGTGCAGCTCATCCAGGATGGCACATCAATGCGAGCTGTGGCAAGAAGGTTTGCTGTGTCTGTCAGCGTAGTGTCTAGAGCATGGAGGCGCTACCAGGAGACAGGCCAGTACATCAGGAGACATGGAGGAGGCAGTAGGAGGGCAACAACCCAGCAGCAGGACCGCTACCTCCGCCTTTGTGCAAGGAGGAACAGGAGGAGCACTGCCAGAGCCCTGCAAAATGACCTCCAGCAGGCCACAAATGTGCATGTGTCTGCTCAAACGGTCAGAAACAGACTCCATGAGGGTGATATGAGGGCCCGACGTCCACTGGTGGGGGTTGTGCTTACAGCCCAACACCGTGCAGGGCGTTTGGCATTTGCCAGAGAACACCAAGTTTGGCAAATTCGCCACTGACGCCCTGTCCTCTTCACAGATGAAAGCACACTGAGCACATGTGACAGAGTCTGGAGACGCCGTGGAGAACATTCTGCTGCCTGCAACATCCTCCAGCATGACCGGTTTGGTAGTGGGTGGGTCAGTAATGGCGTGGGGTGGCACTTCCTCCCAGCTCACTCCGCGCGGGAGGAGCGCGCGCACGCCCGCCCAGCCGTGAAGAGGGAGAGCCAGGCAGTGAAGAGAGAGCAGCGCCGACTCCCATCATCCCAGCCACCCTCCTGCAAAGAAAAGGTAAGAGACAGGAGGGTGGCTGGAAAATGAGCTGCGTGTATGTATGTATGTATGTATGTCTGTGTCTGCATGCATGTATGTCTGAATGTGTATGTCTGTATGCATGTATGTATGTATGTATGTCTGTCTGGATGCATGCATGTCTGTCTGTATATCTGTGTGTATGTCTATGTCTGTCTGTATGTCTGTATGCATGTATGCATGTATGTCTATGTATGTATGTATGTATGTCTGTATGCATGTATGTCTGTATGTGTATGTCTGTATGCATGCATGTATGTATGTATGTATGTATGTCTGTCTGTCTGTCTGTATGTCTGCATGCATGTCTGTCTGTATATCTGTGTGTATGTCTATGTCTGTCTGTCTGTCTGTATGTCTGTATGCATGTATGCATGTATGTCTATGTATGTATGTATGTCTGTATGCATGTATGTCTATGTATGTATGTATGTCTGTATGCATGTATGTATGTCTGTGTCTGCATGCATGTATGTCTGTATGTGTATGTATGTATGCATGTATGTCTATGTATGTATGTCTGTCTGTCTGTCTGTCTGCATGCATGTCTGTCTGTATATCTGTGTGTATGTTTATGTCTGTCTGTATGTCTGTATGTATGTCTGTATGCATGTATGTATGTATGTATGTCTGTATGCATGTATGTCTATGTATGTATGCATGTATGCCTATGTATGTATGCATGGCTGTCTGTATGTCTATGTCTGTCTGTATGTGTGTATGTATGTCTGTGTGTCTGGATGCATGTATGTGTATGTATGTCTGTCTGTGTATGTATGTCTGTCTGTATGTGTATGTCTGTATGCATGTATGTCTGTCTGGATGCATGCATGTCTGTCTGTATGTCTGTATGCATGTATGTGTATGTGTCTGTATGCATGTATGTCTGTCTGTATGCATGTCTGTCTGTATGCATGTATGTCTGTATGCATGTATGTCTATGTATGTATGTCTATGTATGTATGCCTGTCTGGATGCATGCATGTCTGTCTGTATGTCTATGTCTGTCTGTCTGTATGCGTGTATGTCTGTCTGTATGCATGTATGTCTGTGTGTCTGTATGCATGTATGTCTGTGTGCCTGGATGCATGTATGTGTATGTCTGTCTGTCTATGTATGTCTGTGTATGTATGTCTGTCTGTGTATGTCCGTCTGTCTGTGTATGTATGTCTGTCTGTGTATGTCTGTCTGTCTGTGTATGTATGTATGTGTATGTCTGTCTGTGTATGTATGTCTGTCTGTCCATATGTCTATGTATGTATGTATGTATGTATGTATGCATGTCTGTATGTATATGTCTGTATGTATATGTCTGTCTGTATATGTCTGTCTGTATATGTCTGTCTGTATATGTCTGTCTGGATGCATGTCTGGATGCATGTCTGTGTGTATGTCTGTGTGTATGTCTGTGTGTATGTCTGTATGTATGTCTGTATGTATATGTCTGTATGTATATGTCTGTATGTATATGTCTGTCTGGATGCATGTCTGGATGCATGTCTGGATGCATGTCTGGATGCATGTCTGTGTGTATGTCTGTGTGTATGTCTGTGTGTATGTCTATGTCTGTCTGACTGCATGCATGTATGTCTACGTATGTATGTATGTTTGTGTATGTCTGTATGCATACATGTCTATGTATGTATATATGTATGTCTGTATGTCATTATATATGTATATATGTATGTCTGTATGAATGTATGTCTGCATATCATTATGAACGTAGGTCTGTGTGTATGTATGTATGTCTGTATGCCATTATGAATGTATGTCTGTGTATGTCTGTATGCCATTATGAATGTATGTGTGTATGGATGTCAGTGTGTGTGTATGTATGTATGTATGTTGGTGTCTGTATGTTTGTATGTGTCTTTATGTCCTCTTGCATGTGTGTCTGTATGTATGTTAGTATGTGTCTGTCTGTCACTATGTATGCCTGTGTGTATGTCTCAGTATGTGTGTGTCAGTATGTATGCATGTATGCCTGTTTCAGTATGTGTGTCTGTTAGTATGTATCTGTGTCCTTTTGTATCAGTGTGTGCGTTTGTGTCTGTGTGTGGACCCAGTGGGCGGTATTTGGAGGCGGGCCCCAGGGGGCCCAGACCCTGAGCTGAGTTAGGGGCCCCAAAATTTCTGGTGGCGGCCCTGCAACCAATAAACACGTACAATACACTCAGACACTCCCACACAAAATCCTCCCCTCTGCCTGTGATACAATTACCTACACAATGGGTATTGTAATTATCACAGGCAGAGAAATACAGTTTTTCCACATTATTCATAACTTTAAAAGTATTCATCACATTCACATAAACTTACATTTTCAGAATCAGCATACTCCAAATACAAACATACGTCAAAATCATACAAATTGGTTCAGTGGTTCAAAAGATAGATTGTAGTCCTTTGTGACCAAATGAAGCATGGCTTTTCTGCCCAAAACCAGTTCCACAGAGTCTTCTATCCTGGAGATAATTGTGAAGTAATCAAATTATCTCCAAGGACAGAGGCAAAACTCCATTGAAAGCAGCAAAAGACAATAAAATACATAAACATATATAACTGTGCAGCCATAGCATAAAACAGGTACATTCAACATATCCCCAGATAGCTCAGATCTGAGCGCACATTATTACTGAATGGCGCTCAGATCACATACATACAGTTCAATTGCCATGGAGCAAAAGTCTTTCACATAGTCTTTCGTTATACAAATGGGCTCCATGGCATAGCTATCTGGGGTATCACCGCTCAAACAGGGCAAGCACCGAATGACCCGGCTTTCGTGTCTTTTCAGGGGAAAATCAAGCGTTTCAACATGGGGCCATAGTCTAAAGGCAGCAGGCGGGCAACCAGGCTCCTCCAATGCACAGTGGCGAGATTGGTCTCGTCACATCAACCAAGCCACATCTAGTCAAAAATGTTTTTTTTGCTAAACAAGGGAATGCAGTGTCATATTATAGTGTTTAAGGATTTTTTAAGAGTATATTTGGAGGGATGACCTTGAGACATATAGACACCTAAACCCCACATAGAATAGAGTCCAGATCTGGACTTCTATTCATAAAAATTGTTAACTTCATGGCTGAACGTCATGGGAGCTGTAGTCCATAGGAAGTCCTTGTTCAAACTTTCCAATTGCCTAAACACACACAGGCATTTATTCACTGAATCGATAGTGGATTTCAATGACAATATTCAGAGTAAAAATGCTGAGATAAATTCTCTAGTTTAACTATAAATACAGCTTGATTATTTCAGTCTAAATTTTGCCATTCAGATTTCAGTTTGCTACAGTTTGGAGTTTAGTGAATAACTCTCCTTACTAAGGACTAGTGGCAAGTGATTGAAAGACCAGTCCGGAGAAAGAATCCAAAGGAGGAACTTCAAGCCCCTTGTTGATATCTTGTGTGGCACCCATAAGGCGCTTTTACCATCCTAATTCTGTGAGTGCAACCGAATTATTGCGTTTGTCACTAATTTAACAGTATCACACTATGTTATATTTGTGTGTATAGGTTCACCAGCAAGATCCCTAAATATCGTGTGTATATATATTTCTGCTAAAATCGGTTACCATCTGGGAGGTAACCTTGGGAGGCTGTGTACCTATAAGTTAAGTTATATTTTATTATTTTTCTTTGTTATTTCACTGGCGTCAGGTGAAATTGTCACATTGAGACTAGTGGCAACTTGCAAGCCTGCCTGGCTCACTCTGCAACAGTTTGCGTTTTTACTGCTCCCACCCTTATCCAGACACACCATGGCTGATAGTGTTATAAGCTGCCGAATAATACGTGGAGAGCCTTTTGACATATGATGTGATATATACCAACCTCAGTGAACTGGATACAAAATCTATACAGGAATTCCTGGAGAGCTGCTAGATTCTGAGCACTAGGTGGAGTTAGAAACCCCTTATACAATGACAATGTTCTAAGCCTCAATAGAGATTCTTATTCTCAGTATTCTGCTGTGTTTATCCAGCACCAGCAATTTCCTCTGCACTTGTTACAAGGAGTGGAACAAAACTTACAACATTTTTCATTAAGGTGTGAATAGTGTGAAACTCAAATTCAATTCAAAGTAAAGTTCACGTTTTACGCCAATATAGTTAAACAAAAAAACAAAAAAAACTGCTGATTTGGAGAATGCATCCAATTCAGCTATTCTGGCATAAAATTTTAAATTTACATTGAGATAACGTTGAATTCCTAATTCTCCTTTTTGTGTTACAAACAAACTATTCAGGTAATATAATTTATTTGAGGATTTATACTTTGAGACAAATGTTGATAACACACGTTTCCAATGCCACATTTTAAAGGTATTGTTAACTTCACAGACTAGTTTTGGATCCAATAAATATTTTGTCTCCCCATACGCTTATGGCATTGTAATATACATTAAAGGATCATTATCAGTATAGTGATTATGGTGCCCGAAGTGTCATGGTGACCAATGTCAATGTAAGTAGTTAAACCATTTGCTAACTTCCTGCCTGGGGTCCACCTGGCACCTGTTACTACCTCTTGACTTCCAGTATTGAGACTCTGAAACTCCTGCTAGGAGCTTACATGCAATGCAGGGCCAGCTTGTTGGCTGAGAGCATCACCTGAACACTCTCAGCCAATGAGCTAGCACTGGGCTTAGCTCAGAGCTGAGAGCTTCTGTCTCTCATTGAGTAAAGGAGTGGTCCTTATCAAACTCCAGGTAAGAAGTCAAATTTAATTTGCTTAAAACTTCCATTACAGGTATTTCTGAGATCAGTGACATGATAGACAATATCTGGCTCTCCAGTTGACAGGAAACCACTACCATAATGCTCAGTAAACCGCATATATGCTTGCATTGTCTTGAGCCGACTACTAAACATCACACCTCTGCAGTTACCTGTTAATGAACTTACTTCAGATCTGTAGTTTTTTTTAGTGAATCAGTTGATGCAAGCTTTCAGAACTAGGCTTGAGGTTACAATGCATATCTGTATAAACTTTTGTGGAAAAAAAAACCTGAAAACATCTGGCCCAATGAGGTCACTTGAAGCAGGGTGGTTTGTAAGTACATCTCCAATAGGACCTTTCACCTCTTTCTAAACTAGTTAAATGACCACAGGGGAATCCAGAGCAAGGTCATTTATATTCATGAAAATGCTCTGATATAAATCATTGACAATGAGTTTAGCATCTAATACCTAATGAAATGGAATGCTATTGACTTAGAAATATCAATGTATTACTAAAACAGCTAAAAGGCTCAATCATTTTGTATGAAAGATAAAATTAACCATGTGAAGATTTAGCCTCTCTGCATATAATGTAAAATATCATTTTAGCGTTTCTGCCTATAAAATGGTTTATGAAAGGGATAAACCGAGGGCTGTTTTCATCTCAGGGTTATTCACTAAAGTGTGAAATGTTAGAATTCAAAGTGAATTTCATATTTAAAGCCAAAATAGCAAAATGGCAAACATTCTACAGGTCAACTATGTTTTAAATTCACTTTGAATTCCTAACAATTCCCTCATTATTGCCTTATCCCTGTCATTCTTTAGAAAAGTAGAGAAGCACTTCATTTGCTAGATTGTAAGCTCACGGGCACAGTCTTCTGTTTCTTTTGTATCTACACATGCTCGTTATTTGTCTGTATTCCTGTGTCTTTGACAGCTCTTGGCCAAACTCACTTTCTTATCATGCCTTGCCTATTTCTGTCAGGTCTTGGACAGTCAGGCTTTCAATGAAGATCATTTTTCTTTTTCGCTGGATGGAGTTTTATCTTCAGTTTCTTGACAGACTAAATTAGATTAATCTGCTGTTTTTTTTATCCTTTTTTTTTACTATCTTCCTCAGTTTTGTGTTGTTAAGGCTCCTTTACATTACATTGAGGTTACCACTCCTTTGTGTTGGTCTTGGAAAAGATACTTTTCCTTTTCTATGTTTCTTCTCATAAACATATTTCTACTACTAATATAACAAGATGGGTCCATTGGCTTCTGACATTAGTTGGTGGACACCTCATTTGCCTTAGAGCACAGCTGCATCACAAGCTTTTTGGCGAGTGCTTCTCTTGCAGATATTATGCACTAAACTGAAGTCAATTGTACTCGTAAAGAAACATTTTGAGCTTTATTATTTCAGCTGCTCTTCTCGTGCTTCTTTTTCTATCGTTTCCTAAAATGAAAAAAACCTCCTATCATGCCTCCTAAAATGTGAAGCCTCCTATCATGTGGTAAAACTGTAGTTTATGCTAATGTAAGTGTACCTATAATCTTAATTTTGATAATGTGAAAAAGAGAGAGATTTCTAGCACTTGCTTTTTGTATCTGTTGCAGCTCGAACTTCCCGAACCAGAGTCTCTTCCTTCTGGTCGTAGATGAGAATAAATAAGAGAATGATGGGAAGCAGCGCTTTCAACTAAAGTCCTTAGTTCCAATAGAGCAAAATGAAAAATAGAAGGGACAAAACCCCAATATAGTGTAGTATTTTAGGGGATCAAATTTGGCAAATATAAAAATAAAAACAAAAAATAGTGCTCTCTGTAATGTTAAAATAGTAAATAAATAAAAGGAGATATACTCACAAAGGAAGATCAAATAGGTATTGCTCAATCCTAAACGGCATAGGTGGTATGTTCCCCCCCAAGGAATATGGAGTCCTCCTGGTAAAATCCTCAAGCATGCAGATAAGAAGGTCCAGAAATTAATAAAAAAAAATATTTTATTAATAAACAAAATGATAACATTAAAAAGTAGCTAACGGGGGGGCGGGGCCTGACCGCAATGGCGACAGGACGTGTTCTCAGAGAGCTCCTCACACTGTTTTGAAGTACTCATGGCGAACGTCTCTCTAGGCTTTTACTATAGGACCGGCACCAATACCTTGGATTCCTAAATCGACTGACCGGTGTTTCTCATGGTCCCCTAAAGCTGTCCAGCTGACTTTACTTGTCGCTACCTGTGTGGCCTAGCAGGCACTGCGGAAGGGAGAAGCGGCCCATCTCTCTAGGGTAAAATCGAGTGGTGATGTCGCCCCATTGCCCCCCCCAAGGAACGGCGGGGGATATCACGGTCCCCACCCTGATGGCTCTCCGAACTTCTCAGGGCCAGATTACAATACCACTCACATCGACTTCCCTGATGCATGCACTCCCGTCATGGCGGATGCCACGGGCACCAGAGGTTCAAGCGAGTCCCCCACACTTCAGCGCCTTGAAGCCATATTCCAGGCTTTCTGGCAGAAGCTAAGCGCAAGGCTTTTCCTACTTGCTCCGCAATCTAAGCAGAAGATAAAAAAATCCATCCAGCCTTGCTTAGATCCAACCGGAGAATCCCACAACGAGACTCCGGCCCAGCAGGCAGAGGAGACCGCAGCGGCGCGTCTTGAGAAAGTTGGAGCCCCTGCCTCTAGGCTGAAGAATGCAGTTGACTGACCCAGGGCATGAAAAAAGGGTTGTATACTCACCCCTCATATCTCCTAACAGTGACAAAAAATTGCTACAGCACAAAGTATTCCCTGGTAGGACCCAAGAACAAAGCACACAGCACACAGGAACTGGGTCTGGTACCAGCCTCAATGGATTTATGTGCACTATACCTGAAACCCTGCAAACTCGGTATCCTCTAAACCCAGGCCTAATGAGGGGCTTGCTCATCCTAAACACTGTACACTAGGAGGGCTGCTTCTGCAATCTCTCCCATAATTGTCTGTTGAGTTGGTTGCTATACTCATTGACCATTTCATACAGTTGAAGTAAATACAGTTGAGTGCAAATGCTCTGTTTTAAATTCTTCTTTCTCTATCGTTTTAAAAGTCATGCACTGTGTTCTTTTTGTCTTAAATTTGAAAATGTGCTGTCTCCTCCACATACACTATTTGATGGATATGTCTTTTCATTGACATGTGTCAAAGTGTCTTTGATGTTATCTCTTTAAAAAAAAAAAAAAGTAGCTTAAAATGTTAATAGCACACGTTTCACCTGTACAAAGGCTTTTTGAAAGTGTTCAAAGCCTTGAAAAAGCATTACACAGGTGAAACGTGTGAGTACCGCTACTACCGCTGCTGACCTTACATCGCTAACTACTGCCTAAAGACACCTTCTCATATAGGACCAGGACCATCTACATATCCACATACAGGGATTGTACAGTTCAGGCGCAGTGACTTGGGGCTGATCTTGATTTTCAGAAAAGTGTAAGTGTAATTTGTTTTATTTTACATGTTTGATACCCTAAAATACTACACTATATTTGGGTTTTGTCCCTTCTATTTTTCATATTGCTCCATTTTTCATATTGCTTCCCATCATTCTCTTATTAATTTTAATAACACAGGTGGGATCGCGCTTCTCATACTTTAGGTTTGTGGCATGTTGGGTTGCTGTTATTCACTACTGTTATGTTTCATTCATTTTATACTTGGATTATTTATTTATGATGGATTTTTCATATTACTTATGCTTCACTTGCATAAGTTCAGTTGCTTTTCACGCATTTTCTTTCAGTGTGACCTTCTCCTTCATCTTCACTGGAGACAGCTTGATGGTTTCACGGGATACTGTTATATGTTTGATTTTCTCCATTGTTTGCTTATTTATGTTTTTTATGTATTATTACCTTACAATTGTTTTACGCATCAAAGAAAGAGGAGGTGCTAATGTGGGCAGGATTTTATATTGCCTCCTGCCATTTCTGATTGGTTGTTGTTTTTATGTTTCATTTGTACTGCTATATGGAGTACAGTAAAGAGAGATGAACAAAATATTCACCTCCTGTCATTATTAAAATTAAGATTATAGGTACACTAACGTTAGCATAATCGACGATTGTTAGAATTTTAAAGCAAATTTAACATTTTAGACCAAAATAACTGAAATGGAAAAATCTCCAAGTTATCCATGTCTCATGTTGGCTATTTTGATCTGAAAATTGACCTTTTCTTAGTTGTTACAGCATTGTAACAAAAAAAAAATGATCTATATGTATGTGGTTCCTTTCCTTTTGAGCCCCAAATTGTAATACTGTGGCATGCCATTCATTAAAAAAAACTGATATAGATTTATCAGTGTTCTCCTATCTCTGCTACTTATTAACATTCCTAAGTAACATTACATGCACATGTACTGAGTTAAAATGTCAGATGCTAATAATGGCCTACAGATTTTTAACAATTTGTGTTATTTATGTACCAGGTTGATTAGGGCATTTAACCCGGAATCTTAAGACCTGTCCGTGGTGCTGACGGTAATGATGTAATGTATAGGACAGGCATAGGCAACCTTTGGCACTCCAGATGTTTTGGACTACACCTCCCATGATGCTTTGCCAGCATTATGGGTGTAAGAGCATTATGGGGGATGTAGTCCACAACATCTGGAGTGCCGAAAGTTGTCTATCCCTGGTATAAGACATACATCATCATTTTTTTTTTCTATACCAGCTCCTCATCCCATGTAATATGGATAGTGCATAAAACCTTTATTTAATTGTGAAACTCACAATGTTGAGCACAGAAACAAAGAAAATGACGACAGATAAGAGCCATTTGGCCCATCTAGTCTGCCCCATTTGCAGCGTGATAAGCGCAATGATGTCATTTATTGCAATAACACTTTATAGAATTTTTAAAAATGTAAAATAAAATAAATACTCCTTTCAGTTGCATTTCCAATAAACACTGTGTGAGTTTTACAACTCACTATAATTACAAGCCATTTTCGGCAGTGAGATCCAGGTACACCATAACCTTTGATGCTAAGCTGTTATGGTGGTTAAATTGAGCCTTTAACCCCTTAAGGACTGAGCCAAATGTACACGTTGTGAACAAAACAAAACGTAAACAAAACCTGGCATTTGCGTTGTATGTCTGTCCAACCGTAATTCACCTCTTTCATATTAAATGCACCCCCCTTATTATATATCATTTTATTCAGGGGAAAGAGGGCTTTCATTTAATATCAAATATTTAGCTATGAAACATAATTTAATATGAAAAAATGGGATAAAATAAGAAATGTTGTTTTTTTGTATTTTAACTCTCAATGTCATAATACTGTTTGCTTTTACTGCAATAAAATACACATATCTGTATTCAGCAAAGTCTCACGTGTAAAACAGTACCCCCCTATGTACAGGTTTTATGGTGTTTTGGGAAGTTACAGGGTCAAATATAGCACGTTACATTTAAAATTGAAATTCGCCAGATTGGTTACGTTGCCTTTGGGACTGTATAGTAGCCCAGGAATAAAATTTACACCCATAATGGCATACCATTTGCAATAGTAGACAACCCAAGGTATTGCAAATGGGGTACGTCCAGTCTTTTTTAGTAGCCATTTGGTATTTGTATTTGTTTGTGTGTGAAAAATGCAAAAAATGCCAATTTTGGCCAGTGTTTGTGACTAAGTGGCTACTAAAAAAGACTGGACATACCCCATTTGCAATACCTTGGGTTGTCTACTATTGCAAATGGATTGCCATCATAGAGGTAATTTTCATTCTTGGGCTACCATAGGGTCTCAAAGGCAACGTAACCAATCTGGCGAATTTTAATGTAAAAAAATGAAACACAGGCCTTATATTTGATGCTGTAACTTTTGAAAACACCATAAAACCTGTACATGAGGGGTACTGTTGTACTCGGGAGACTTCGCTGAACACAAATATTTGTGTTTCAAAACAGTAAAAAGTAACGCAGCAATAATATCGTCCGTGTAAGTGCTGTATGTGCGTGAAAAATGCAAAAAACTTCACTTTTACTGGCGATATCATCGTTGTAATACATTTTACTGTTTTGAAACACTAATATTTGTGTTCAGCAAAGTCTCCTGAGTAGAACAGTACCCCCCATGTACAGGTTTTATGGTGTCTTGGAAAGTTATAGGGTTAAATTCAATTAAATTCCCTTTACTTTCGGCATGGGTTGTCAGGCAGGTCCCGCTAATTGTAATTAATTAAGATACCTAATTATGTAAAAATATTACATAAATATATGTGTAGAATTAATATATGTATATATATATATATATATATATATATATATATATATATATACACGTATGTGTATATATATGTATATATATATATATATATATATATATATATAATTATATATATATTAATCGTAAAATACACCTAGACAGTGTATGTGTGTGCATGTATATGTGTATATATATACTTAGATCATATATATATATATATATATATATATATATATAATATATATATATATATGATCTAAGTATATAATTTTCTTTTTTTACACTTATTAACTTTAATTTGATTTGATTTCCAGCCAGCAGGGGGACTAACTGTCATTACCGTTCGTCCCCCTGCTGGCAATGCCTCGGCCAGCTAACCCGGCCATGTGATTGTGAGGTCCTCGCAAGGATCTCACTCTCACATGGCCGGGGGGGCCCCCAGGAGGACGGACGTGCCGCGGGGAGCTCCCCGGGAGTCCCGCAACCGCGATCGCCGGCGTGGGATCGCCGGCGACCGGGTAAGTAAAAAAAAAACGGAGGGCGTACTATTACGCCCGGTGGCGTTTAGAGCCGCTTAAAATAGGGCGTAATAGTATGCCCTCCGGTCTTAAAGGGTTAACCTCTCTCTCACATACAGAGCCACTCTCCATAAATACACCCCCACATGCACATACCCTGCCACTCTACACAAATACACTGTCACCTTCAAACACACTGCCACACCACACAAGCACACTCCCACATTCACATGCTGCCACATTCCACAAATACACTGTCACATTCAAACACACTGCCACACCACACAAACACACTCCCACATTCACACGCTGCCACATTCCACAAATACACTGTCACATTCAAACACACTGCCACACCACACAAACACACTCCCACATTCACACGCTGCCACATTCCACAAATACACTGTCACATTCAAACACACTGCCACACTACACCACACACATACATTGCCACAATCACACACACTGGCTTTCAACTAATGCCACATTTATTTGTCATTTTGCACCAAAAGCTAATTTACTTTAAGAATATTTTTATCTTTTTATATAAATGATTAACGTTTATTGATTATTTAGTCATTATGAGCATTTATGTTTCGTTTTTAATCAGACTAGGTAAGCTGAAGGTATTTTTTTTAAATAACAACTACTGAAGACAGTAAAAGAAAGTTAATTTAAAAATGACACTCAAAACTATACTGTCACTGTAATAAGAAGTCCTATGACCCTTTAAAAGGTCCAGTCCAGTTTTTGGTCCAAGTCTTACCCTGGTCCCAAATTTGGATTATTCTCTTCCCTGGGCATCTCTTTCTAGCTAGAGTCTGTTAATCACATCAATGAGTAATAGTGTTCAGGTTGTATCGAATCTTATTGTCTTATTACATTATCAAGGTTTATTCAAATGTAATTCTAAAATTCTTGCCCAAAGATTACAAACATTTCTTCCAGATATACTACATCCACAACAGTTAGAATTCATTAGGGGTAGACAATCTATCAACATTTTTTGAATGGCTATATCAGTAACTATTGTAACAATGACTTATTCTATACCTGATTACTCTCTGCTCCTAAACTGAGATACCAATTATTTGGAATTCCATTCTTTAAATGTTTACCTCCTCCAGTCTTTATGAAACAAGGAGTCTGATGGATGTCCCCTATCTCATTATTTTAGACCCTTTGATCCTGATCCTGCATAACTCGAACACCTCCCATAGGATATCTGTCCATACAAGCCAAATAGGCCACAGCCTTTGCAGATGACATACTACTTTATATATCTGATTCCAACAAGAACCTTGATATAAAGGTTACTCTTTTTAGCACCACGTCAGTTGGTTCAAATCCTTAGCCTTGGACCATAACTTAAACAGTTTTCACAGGGTCTATTCACCGTTCAACTATCCCACAAACATATCAAATACTTGGGAGTCATGATCCATAGGCACGTTAACAATTTATATCAACTTAACATCTTTAACATGATTTGAGTTATTGTTACTCATATGAAGGATTGATGGCCTTTTGACTTACAATCTCAGGCAGGGAATGTCCTTTAAAACTTGTAATATTTCATAAACTTATATCCTTTATTAATCTGGTCTCTGCTACTTTTGAAACCTGATGTGAGTAGACCACACACTTTCTTGTGGAATGGGAAGAGGGCGAGAGTGACACTGACATAGTTGCAGCAACCTAGATACAACATAGGCTTCAACAAACCTCACATATTTTACTATAACTTGGCAATTAGATGCTGATATGCCTTAAACTGGATCTCAGGTCAACATACATTTTCTAATTCCTTCCTGGAACAACAAGGATGTTATCCATGAAGAATGGAATAGACCTTAGAGAAAAGTGGATTTAAGTTCCGAAAATTTACGCAGCAGTCACTCACATGGCGAAAAGAACAACTCTTCGCCTAGACTTCATGGCGTATTTGAGAGAGCCAATGGAAAAGCACTTGGACGCCAATCTTATAAAAGGATATCTGGCTCTGGGTTCGGCCTTGCATCCAGCGATAGCCCTAACTACTTTATCCAGAGCTCTAAAAGTCTGGATCGAGAATCTGGAGGAAGACATCACTAGAGGAGTCCATAGAGAACAATTGATGGAAGGCCTCAAAGATTTGAAGTTAGCTACTGAATTTTGCTCAGAAGCTTCCCTGGATGTTACCAAGATGGTAGCTAAAAGCATGTTTCTTTCTGTGGCCTCAAGAAGAGCGTTATGGATACACTCTTGGGGAGCAGATTATGCTTCAAAGGCCTCCCTATGTGCTCTCCCTTTTCAAGGTGACTTACTTTTTGGAAAAGTACTGGAGGATGCCATTCACAAAGCGGCTGATAGGAAAAATACTTTTCTCCCTCAAAGGCAAAAGAAGATTTGGTGCATCTTCCAGGAAAGACAAAAAGTTCAACCGATCCTTTTGGGACAATAGAGCATATAGGCAGGGGTCAAGTCCTGGGGAATAAAGTGTGGGAACAAAACAGAAAAAAACAAAACTTGCATGCATATATAAACACGTACACACACACTCAGGTGCACACATACACTCACAGACACACACACAGACTCACAGACAGACACACACGTACACACACTCACATACACATACACTCAGACACACACTCACTCCCAGACACACACACACACACACACTCCCAGACACATACACACATACACTCCCAGACACACACACTCCCAGACACATACACAGACACACACACATACACTCACAGACACACACACACATACACTCACAGACACACACTCACACACACACACATCCACTCACAGACACACACACTCACAGACACACACACATACATACACTCACAGACACATACACACATACACTCACAGACACACACTCACACACACACACATCCACTCAGACACACACACACACACACTCACAGACATACACTCACAGACACATACACACACACACACACACACACACACACTCCCAGACACATACACACACAACCAGACACACACATACACTCACAGACACACACACATACACTCACAGACACACACACACACACTCACAGACACACACACATACATACACTCACAGACACATACACACACACACACTCACAGACATACACACATACACACACACATACACTCACAGACACATACACACACTCACAGACACACACTCCCAGACACATACACACACACCCAGACACATACACACACACCCAGACACACACATACACTCACAGACACACACACATACACTCACAGACACACACACTCCCAGACACACACACTCTCACAGACACACACACATACACTCACAGACATACACACATACACTCACAGACACACACACATACATACACACAGAATCACACACATACACTCACATACACACACACAGACACTCACAGACACACACACACTCCCAGACACACACACACTCCCAGACACACACACACACACACACACTCACAGACACACACACATACACTCACAGACATACACACATACACTCACAGACATACACACATACACTCACAGACACACACACACACATACACTCACAGACACATACACATACACTCACAGACACACACACTCACATACACAAAAATTATTTGTATATATTTTTTTTTTTATTTAAAAATGTCCACCCAGCCTCCCTACCTGGAGAGCTGGCGTGGACCTGTCCCTGGGGTCCAGTGGGGATTCAGTGCGGCCGGCTCTTGTCTCGCTGTCAGACGCGACGAGGGAGCTGTGTCCTCTCTGCTCCCTCTCGCCGCGCGGGCTGTCTGCCGATGCCGGGAGCCGGAAATGACGTCATATTCCGGCTCCCAGCATCAGCAAACGGCGCGCGGCGAGAGGGAGCAGAGAGGACACAGCTCCCTCGCCGCGTCTGACAGCGAGACAAGAGCCGGCCGGGGGGGATCCTTCAGGTGGCCATTAGGCCACCTCTTGGGCCCCCCATGACAGGGGGAACACGGGGACATTTGGGGGCGGCATTTTTTGCCGCCCCCTGAGTGCCTGCAGGACCACAAACGGGAACGGCGTTCCTGCACTAAAAAAAGTGCAGGAACGCCGTTCCCACGCGTTCTTGCAGGACTCGAGCCCTGCATATAGGCCTGAAAGGGAATATTCCAGGAATGCTAACTGGAGAAGTTATCAATCGACCTCATCTAAACCAGCCAAGGGAAGAGGATCTAGACCAACGAATAAGAGCTTCTGAACATTTTCAGGTCCAGCCAGGTGTTATAAGAGGCATACTTCTCTTCTATCCGGTTTGGGTCAAAAACATTCAGGATTCTTGGGTTCTTTCAATTCTAAGGGAAGGTTACAAGATTAAATTCAACTATTTCCCAACAAAGAGGGTCTTCATTCGTTCACAGGTAGCCAAAGGGAAAAAATAAATAGCTTTGAAGAACTGTATTTTACAGCTACTGGATAATCAGGTGATAGAAAAAGTTCCTTGCTAAGAACGTTTCAATATTGGATCTAAAGACCTTGAATTCAAAATTGAAAACAAGAACATTCAAGATTTTGGATCTCAGGAAAACATTGCCAATTCAAGGGTCTTCCTTTCAGCTTAAATTCTCAAAAATTCTCATTGTCTTCATGGCTTTTATAAGGACAAAGAACATCGAGATATTTCACTATCTGGATTACTTTCTGATCATGGGCTCACACAGTCAAATAGTGAGTCTCCATACCGAAACTGCTATCAATTGTCTCCAAGAACATGGTTGGTTAATAAATACCGAAAAGAGTTTGTTAATTCCAGCTCAGAGAATGATTTTCTTGGGAGCAAATATAGACTTGGTAAAAGGAACCGCAACTCTGTCTTCAGAAAGAAAGGAAAGAATTATGAGAATCTACATCTAAAGCATTACATATCTGCAAGGGAGTTCATGCGCCTATTGGGATCTCTAACTTCCACGACAGGCATAGTGAAGTGGGCCCAGTGGAGGATACGTCCTATTTAGATGCAGTTTCTTCACCAATTCAAGGCAAAAATAGGCAACTGGGTTTAGAGAATCCATCTTCTTCCGTGCATCTCAGACGATCTGATTTAGTGGACCAGAGAGAAGAACCTGTCTCTAGGGTTTAAACTAGAAGAACCAACTTGGATAACTAGAACTACAGATGTCAGTCTTCTAGGTTGCGCACTTACACAACATATGGATTCAGGGTACATGGTCTATGAAGAAGAAAAAGCATTATTTGAATGTGAGAGAACTAAGAGCAGTTTTCATGGCTCTGTGGGGGTTTCAACGCCATCTGAGGAATGCTTGGGTAAGAATCCAGACAGACAACAGGGCTGTTGTCTCGTATATAAATCGCCAGGGCAGTACCCGAAGCAAATCTTTTCTGAAAGAGTTGAGTCCGATAATGAATTTTGCCCAATCCAATTTACAAGACCTGAACGCAGTATACCTTCAGGGGCCAGACAATGTGTTAGCAGACGAGCTCAGCAGATCTATGGTTCAAAAACTTGTGAACCAGGACATCGATGGGAGGGGTAAAAGGAGGTGGGTCAATGACACGAATCATGCTTGGAGAGGGTTGCAGCTCTGCCTAAAGAAATGGTAGGTCAGCTTGGCGAAACCATGCTAGGTTACCTGCCAATCATGCAGGTTGGCTAACTAAGAGCAGGCTATGGAGTCAGTGCTGATTCAGCATCCTGAGCTTGGTATGAACACATCTAATGATGGGGTCGCTCGACACTTTCTGGGAACAATTACCTGGTGTCCCCCAGCACTCACTTGTCCTATCCTCATCTTACCTTATTACTAGCAGGTAGAAATTCCTTGTCTGCAGTCTGGGACAGAGGAAATGGTAGATGCAGTGAGTGCAGAAGAAAGGGGACATGCCACACTCTTACAGAGACCAAAGCAGCAAGGTAATCTGCACAGTGTACAAAGCCAGCTTTATCTTAACTAATTTATACTCAGCCAGTCCACACACAATTTGTTTCTCCCCAGACTTAATTCTTTCTGCACAAAGCAAGAGTAAATGAAGAGTAGTAGTAAAAAAAAAAAAAAAAGGAAAAACACTTTTTAGAAATGAGCTTATTCTAAAGGCATGGGGCTAGACCTTTAGCTCCATTACCCCTATGTTAATCTGACCCTGTCATCGGGGCATCGTTATCCAGCCCAGAAGTAAAGTTCCAAGCTGGCTAATGTGAATTCTATGCATATTTCTATGTAGAGACTCTCGCAGCCAATGAATGGACGACAGGATCAACTCTCCAGAATGCTAATTTAAAAGCTCTAAAGGAGTAATTTGATTATGGATATTTATTTCAATCTTTTTTTATTATGAAACCTCAAACTATTTGTCTTACATCAGAATATTTTGAGCACATGTAATATAGTATATATTTAAAGTGACACTATAGTCACCAGAACAACTGCAGCTTAATGTAGTTGTTCTACTGAGTATAGTCAGTCCCTGTAAGCTTTTTCATAAAAAAGGCAGTGTTTACATCACTGGCCAGCCTAGGAATACCTGTAGTGGACACTCCTCAGATGGCCACTAAAGGTGCTTCCTGGGGCATTGCTGCACAGCATATCCAAGCTCTCCATGATTCAATGCATCTCTATGAGAAGATTCCAATTGGCCAGGGTGGCATTTGGCTCCGTCCCCTGACCAACTTCCTTGGCTGAGATCATCAGAATTGACAATCTCAACCAATCCAATGCTTTCATATGTGTAAGCATTGTGATTGGCTAAGATCATCAATTCTGATGAAGTCAGCCAAGGAGGCGTATCAGAGTTAGCGCCAGACCCATGTGGCACTGGAAATAAGGTGAGTTTTTACTCTATTTAAGGGGAGCAAGTGGGGATCAGGGGGACTAAAGAGTGTTGTTAACACTATAGGGCCAGGAATACATATGTAAAGAGATGAAAAGATAATACACATACAGATATATACTTGCCTAAACTATCCACGTTTCAACATTTTGGGCAAAATAATGAAGTTGGAATTCAATTTATGAGTTGTCTATCCTTAAAAGAAAAAAAAAGAAAAAAAGGATTTATTCACTAAACAACAAATTGTAGTGAAACGAAAACTGAATTGCAAACTTAAGGCTAAAACATCGGATTTGTCAAAATTGTACAGCTCAGCTATAGTCAAAACTTGCCTATATTAAAGTACATTTTGCTTTTTGTTAATTGGTTAACTAATGGCAGTTCAATGTTTATTACCTAAACCCCCCAACTTTCAATGATAACCCCATGAACAGTAGCGGAACTACCGTGGTCGCAGGGGTCGCAGCTGTGACTGGGCCCGTCATTCCAGGGGGCCCGGCCACCCTGTGGATGAATTTCCAGGGGGCCCGGTCAGCTCTGCGGCGCTTTAACAGCGCGACCAGGCCCCCTTTGATGACATATGAGCGCAGAGAGGAAGTGACTGCCCCAGGTACTTCCTCCCAGCAATCACAGAGCCCGCGCGGGAGAAGGAAGGAGGGAGTCAGAGTGGGAACTCTGATTCCCATCACCCAGAGCCACTGGACCCCAGGGAAAGTCACCCTCCTGCACCTAAAAGGTAGGAAACAGGAGGGTGACAAACATTTTGCATGTGTGTTTGTATGTATGTGTGTCTGTGCGTATGTATGTGTGTGTGAATGTATGTGTCTGTTTGTATGTGTGTGTCTACATGTATGTGTGCCTGTATGTGTGTATCATGTGTGTGTGTCTATGTGTGTGTCTGCATGTATATCTGTTTGTCTGCATGTGTGGGGACATATAGGGTGGCCCCAGGGCAATTTTTGTACCGGGGCCCTGTGGTTTCTACATATGCCTCTGCCCATGAATCTTTAATCTTAGCAGTTGCAGATGTGTACATTTGCAGGAATTGATCTAGCACAATATTTAGATATGTTTTCCTCTATAAAATTGTTGTGTTACATGATTTATGTTTTGTTACATGTACAATTTGGACAAAAAAATTAAATTAAATTGTAAAATATAATTATGTTAAACCTTTTATTCAATAATTTGTTCACCACAAAAATCTGGTATTTACTTAAGTCACTCTTCCTCTTTGGAAAATAAACTTGATATTCAATTAAAAAAAATAAACAGTGCCTAGATATTAAAATAAATTGACATCTCCCAAAGTTCTTATTTTATTAAGCTGTTTGTTTCGATGTATGCAAAGCACAAATATTTAACTTTTTGGAATGAGATGCAGGCTTGTATGTATATCAGTGTTCATTCGTCCTGCATATTGTTTGTAGTTAACATATGTGGTCACAAGTCACTTGTGCCTTTGTAAATATTTTTGTGCCTATAAACATGGTTTCATGCATTAGACAAATTTGGCCTACAGGAAAACCCATCATACTCACTGTCTAAAAAATTGAATTAGTTAGTTTTATTTTAATGATGGATATTGTTTGGTTCCCTGTCCTTAAAGATGAGGCATTGTATTGACCGTTATAAATTGGTGAATACATAGATCATGGGCATGCCACATTTAGCACACCAGATGTTGTGGACTACATCGCCCCTGATGTTTTGCCAGCATTATGACTATAAGAGCATTGTTGGAAATGTAGTCCACAACTTCTGGAGTGCTGAATATTGAATATACTGGGTTTGCGTGCTGCAACTGCATCCTTCTTCAAATCCCATCTGAGATTTTTTTATGGGGTTCAAGTCAGGTGACGACGATAGCCACTGTCGAATCTTCCAGGACTTCTTCTGCAACCAAGTCTTGGGGGAATTTGAGGTATGCTTGGGATTATTGTCTTGTTGGAAGGTCCAATGAAGCTCAAGCTTCAGCTTCCTCACAAACGGCATTACATTTTCTTCTAGAATTTCCTGATAATTCAATGAATCCATCTTGCCTTCCACACATTACAGGTTTGGAGTGCCAGAGGATGCAAAGCCGCCCCAGAGCATCACGGAGCCACAACCACACTTAACTGTAGGCAGAGTGTCCTTTTCAGCGTATGCTTCATTCGTCTTCCTACAGGCATGCTGCTGATCCATTGGTCAGAAAAGTTTCAGTTTTGTTTCATCGCTCCACAGAACAGAATCCAAAAACTACTGTAGCTTATTTATATGATTTTGAGCATATTAGTATATTAGAGCTGACTTTTCTTGTGCTTTTGGGTCAGTAGTGGTGTATGTTCTGGAGTTCTGGCATGGAAATCTTCTGTGTTTAGTACACATCTTACAGTGCTCACTGAAGCCTCAGTGCCTGTTGCCATCAAGTATTGCTGCAGGTCTTTTGCAGTCACTCAAGGGTTTTTCAGAACCTGCCTTCTCAGAAATCTGGTTGCAGTCATTTATAACTTCCTTTTTTACCCCCATCCAGGTAATGCAACCATTGTTTCTTCAACTTTGATCTTGCGAACTGTGCATCCAACGGTGTCTCAGAGAACATTCAACACTTATGCTATCTTTTTGTATTCTGTTCCTTGTTTGTGAAGGGTGATGATCCCTTCTCCTTACTTTGTGGACCTTTCTTTTGAGTTAGCCATATTTCTTTATTTTTAGTTTTTAGTTTTTTTAGATAGCCATATTTCTGACATGCAGTGAAACATGACACTCAACAAACCCCTAACCAGTTTAAGTATTTCAAGTGTTACAGCTCAAGCACACTTGGTGCCACTAATGAAGTCCTTGATCAGGTGCATCAGGTGTACTTGAGACAACACCAGTTTTGCATATTTGTGCTGTTGTGGGGGATTCTATTCAGGGGGTTGAATTGTTTTGAGACTGGAGAAGTCAATATAACTTGTATTTTCAGTTGAATATGGGGAAACCACTGGAAGCATTTGTTGTGTTGAGCTCTTTCCATTGCTTTTGTTTGATTTGTTCATTGCAAACAGCTGGAAGCCTGTAAATTTTGACAATAAGCATGCTTTTCAATGGGGGTTGATTAATTTTGATTACAACTGTAGTCTATATATTACCTGGAATTTAAGGATTTAAGATTTAAAACTGAGCAAGGTATGATAGGCTTCACCTACCTGGGCTAGTCTCGATCAGAAGTTAAGTACTGCTTACTATTATTGAACTTCTTCACAATACATTTTAAAAATGTTGTCTTTGCAATATTGACTTTAAAACAGATATGGTAAAATAGTACTGTTTTGACAAGAGCATGGTTACATTTCTCTGTATATAGGGGAGTAGTGCAATGGATGTACTCTGCACTGTAATTACGTGTCTTTATGAGGTATTTAACAGTAACTCTCCTAACACCGGAGATGGTGTGGATTGACACTTCCATCACTCTCAGCAGGAATCTTGAATTCAGTTAACCCCTTACATTAAAGGATTACTCCAAGCACCATAACAACTTCAGTGTTTTGAAGTGGTCATGGTGCAAGGGCCATGTATGTACAGCATTTCAGTAATTTATTGTTAACTCCCACTTGACCACATAAAATATTAACCACCACCGGACCACCAGGTATTAATTCTTTGCCCCCACTGCTCCACCCCTCCCTGCAAAAAAAAAAAAAAATGTTATCCTATGTTATTAACGTAGTTATATTAAAATAAACACCCATCACACACGGCCTAACTTCCATTTTCCTATTTAATTGCAGTGTTGGTGGTTTGAGATGAGTAAGTTGTTTTTTAGTTGTTGTTTGCACATTTAGGGTCAAAAAAGGTTTGCCATCACTGATTTATACTAATAATCTGTAGGAAATGTGTTTACTAATACAAGAGTTGAGGCAAGGGAACTGTAGCTGTTAGGGTGAAATTAACCAAAGTGGAATTTTGCCCATGGTTATTCACTGAGTTGGAAGTAGTGGGTAACTGACCAGGGAATTTTAAATGAAATTGGAATGGTCTCCACTGGAAATTCTACAGTTCTATATCACCCAGTACTCCCAGATTTAGAGTATTATATTCCCTGTCATGACATTTTCTCTATATCCTTCTTCATTTCCTAGTCAGTGATGCTCACTTTGACTGTGAGAGCTGAACTGAGCAAATTATTTTTATTGCATTATCTTGGACACGCACTGAGGAACAATTTTTTTATTTAAATATAATAAATACTAAAATAAATAGTATAAATACTTACATTAGATTCTTCCCATTGGGGTTACCATTGCAAGTACACAAATAATAAAGGTGTATCAGAACTTGCATTAGAATTATAATGTAAACTGCAAAAAGGCGATTTCATTTGACATCATGCTAAAGAACTAATAAAGCTACGTTATAGTTTCAAACAGAATTGCAATGTCCACAATCAATGAAAATAGTAAATTATGTCCTGATAATGGAAAAACCTGCAAAATTAGACCAAAATATCGGAGTTTAAAAATAACAAATATTTTGAACGCAGACATTGCATCACAATTCACTGTTTAGTAGACTTACCCTTGAAATTTACCTGCCGGAGTTTAATGATAAATAAAATATTCTTTGTCGAAAACTCGCTTGAAATCTGCCCTGATTGTAAGAAAGGTTAAATACTGACACTTCAGTGATTGCTAGCTGTGCTATTCCTGATCGTGATCTTCGAACTCTAAGCCTCAGTAAGCTGTGATGGGAGTTACAGTTGGGAAGAGAAAGAGCCTAGATGACCTTGACTATCTCAAAGTTTGTGTAGTACATTTCCTGTACCACCTGATGTGCCAAGATTAGCTAACCCTAACTCCCATCACAGCTTGCTGAGCAGCTCACAGGTGCAAGATTCTAATTTTATTTAAAGACACTTATGAAAAATCTATACTTTGTGGTTAAAAAAAACAAACCATGAAGTATGTATTTCTTACAGGTGTCCCTACAGCAACTGATGATTTGAAAACCCAACAGCAGCATGATGAGAGTTGTAATTAAACTTTCCTATTAGTGTAACGCAGACTGACTGTTTTAACATAAAGCATTAAACTATTCCAATCTCCCACCCATTCCGAAAACCAAACTGGGCCTGGGGTGTGTATACAAGCGTCCAGAGCGATTACCACTGTTTTAGCTGTTATTGAATTAATCGGATACTGCCCTGGAGGGATTCGTCATGCCCCCAGGCTTCTCAGCATCCCCCCGAGCTGCCCAAATTAATAGGAATTCCCGAAAATCAGGACCATGCTTTGGATCACATATTATTAAACAAACATCCCCCGATATTCCAGCCTGGCAGTTTTAATTTCAACTCAGAAATGCATCTTGTTTCTTTCAACCCTTGACTGTTTTGACATTTTCTTCGATTAAATTATAAACAAGAATGAAGCCTGATGGTGAGGTTGGAGCCACTAATTTGCCTAATTGTTTGCAGTTGTCTGGTCTGGGGTAGGCCAGCCCTGCTCTAGAAGCCAGTGATTACAGATCTAAAGACTTCCTCTGTGTGTTTATTCAGCAGATAGGGTTCAAACATTCAGATTATTTAAATTATAGATTTGAATTTCAACTGTTAGACATAAGCACTGAATCACATATCTGGGGACCCATTGAGGAAAGCACTTCATGGGGGCATTATTGTTTCCTAAAACAGCTCAGGGTTACCATTCTAAGGCTTACTGTGTCCCCGTGGCTAATATAGACACACAGAAAGAGACAAGAGAAAGCTATCGGTTCTGTGACACCTTGTAACACTGTTTTGCAGTTCATGTGTATCTCACAATTATTATAAGTCTATCACTATAGGAAAAACAAAGTGAGAATCAGAAATCTACGGGACATATATAGTTGAAAAAATTATTATTGTAAATAAAATGCCAACATATTCTGGAGCGCTGTACAATGGGTGAACAAGGCATACAAGTAATCTGAGGACACGTGTGATTTGTAGGGACAAGGCGTACATAAACTATTTAGAAATTTCTTTAAATTCACTTCCCTTCACTAAATTAAGTGCACTTGAAAATTCTTTTTCTAGAATAACTATAATACATTAGATTGATTTAATGCATTTTAATACTACATTTATAAATACAAAACATGTGATATATATATATATATATATATATATATATATATATATATATATATATATATATATATATATATATATATATATATATATATACATTTTCTTTTTAACTCTTTAGCTACAAAGGTGATAAAGAAAGTACTTAGTACATATTTTTAGCCAGGCACTGTCCCCAGAGCAAAGCTGTCTCTTTTTTTTCTTATCCCTCACTTCCTTAGCTATTTATCTTATAATAGCTAGTGGTTCTGGTATATTTTGGTAACTCAATATGCCATCAAAGAAGCCCCTCGATCCAATAGGAAAAAACAAAGTCATCGGAGCGTGACAGCAGTGTTTTTTGGATTTTGGATAAGGATAAATAAATACTTTGAGTTTTATTTTGACATAACAGATGAGAATATCATAAACCACCATCAACATGTCAGATGGTGATCAGTAACTTAGTGGTTAATAAAGGATAACTGTCCCAGTTGTGTGTATTTTGTAGTTTGTGTATCCTATGCACAGACAGGGTTATTCACAAGGGGATAATTTTCAGGAATTCAAAGTGAATTTACAATTTTAGGCCACTATATCTAAACATTTTTCAAATTCAGTTACTTTGGTCAAAAATTAAAAAAATCAATTTGAATTAATTCTGATTACCAAACAATGTCCATAGGATTTCCATATCCAACATATTTCTCCTGGGCACATATGACCTCAATGTGCCATTGGCATTTCTACCGCAGAATGAGAGATTTTCTTTATTTTATAAACCACGCTTATACTTCGGCATCATATTTCATATCTTGTCTGATAGGAAATAAAAGTGAGATAGATTGGGAAAAGTTAAAATATTGCTTTCGGTTTACAATGGCAGATTATACCATTTACAGATTGTAGGTCCTTGCAATTATGCCCTGGTTAACACCATAAACCTATAGATACATTTTGGGACAATTTGAAATAACTGCTTTAAAGGACACCTCTCATTCCCCAAACAGTTTATGCTCATTAGATTGAGCATAATATTTTATATGTACATTTTGCTAGCAGCTTTGCTAGTAAATGTATAGGTAAGGAGAAAAAAACTATTTAAACATAGTTTTTTCTCGGTGTGCTGAGCTATTGACTGACAAGGGAGAGCAGAAAAGACCTCCCACAGGTGATCCTTCTGCTCTCTATCCATAGCAACCACAGCACATGCCCGTGCTTCTAATGCTGGATAGGGAGTATAGGAATGAAGTGACATGGCATCACTCCTTTCCAATGCTGGCCCGCTGGAAACAAAGCCAATGTGCCCACATCACTGACGAGATTTGCCCTGCATGGGGATGCATCCCAAGCAGGGCAAATCAAAGAAGAACAGTGGCAGAGCTCAGGCAGAGTGGTGGATGGCCAGGAGGTGGGTGCTACACAAAAAGTAACGCTCACGAATCAGTGCTAGAATGAAAAAGTAAATAAATATTTGTATTTTACCTTGAATACACCTCGTATCTTTGTGATATATGGTGTATTCAATGTACATGGGAGCGATTGCAGGTAAGTTTAATTACTCATAACAAGTTCACTTTAAAAAGGCCCAACTCCAGTCATTGATGTTTACCCTCAGTTAGCCACAGACAGGACAATGTGCAGGCATTTTTTTATGGAGCCTAGGATCTGATGTCCCAAGGCTGTCAGAAATCTTTTAGGACCACCAAACGAAGCATGTCTTGGGAGTCTATCACCAGAAATATATGTTTCCAAACAAATGCATAAAAGCAGAGGAAACTGCAGAACTACTAAAAAGATTGATACATATTTTTTAATTTGATATATAACAATCACTTATCGGTAATTCTCCACTATGCAGCCAAAAGATTATAGCAAAAACTGGGGGAAAAGTAGGCACTGCCAAATCTGCCCCTATTGGCTTTACAATTTTAGTAGCAACACAGATGCAATTATCAGGGATTCAGAATGAATTCAAAACAAATTTAAATTGTAGAACTGGAGACATTTTGCAAGCCGGCTATGTTATCAGTTCAGGTGTTTTGAATTCACTCTGAAACCCTAAAAAAAATTATACTTTATTGAATAACACTGTGTTCGTTTTGCTATGAAAACAGGGATTTCGATATCACGTAACTTCCCAACAATTAACACTTTGGTGAGTAACCCTGTTTAAGTTTTTATTTAATAAGCATCAAATTGTAGTGAATTGAAAAATGGGAATTGCAAAATGTAGGTTAAATTATCCAAGATTTGTCTAAAGAGTCATAGGGATGGATTAGTCCTGGCTCTCAACCAATCAAAGCAGTACAAACTAGTAGTGATGTCGCGAACATAACATGTTCGGTTTGCGAACGCGAACTTCCGCAAATGTACGCGAACGGGTGAACCGGGCGAACCGCCATAGACTTCAATGGGCAGGCGAATTTTAAAACCCACAGGGACTCTTTCTGGCCACAATAGTGATGGAAAAGTTGTTTCAAGGGGATTAACACCTGGACTGTGGCATGCCGGAGGGGGATCCATGGCAAAACTCCCATGGAAAATGACATAGTTGATGCAGAGTCTGGTTTTAATCCATAAAGGGCATAAATCAACTAACATTCCTAAATTGTTTGGAATAACCTGCTTTAAAACATCAGGTATGATGTTGTATCGATCGGGTAGTGTAAGGGTTACGCCCGCTTCACAGTGACAGACCAAACTCCCCGTTTAACGCACCGCAAACAACCGCAAACAGTCCATTTGCACAACCGCAAACTCCCCATTTGCACAAGGTTGGATACCAAGCTAGCCATGTCCCGTTCCTTGTCCTCACTGATGTCACTGAAGGTCTCTTCCTCCACCCAGCCACGTACAACACCAAGGGTCCCCGAAAGGTGACAACAAGCCCCCTGGGACGCCTGCTGTGTTTGGTCTTCCACCTCCTCAAAGCCACCTTCCTCCTCTGACTCCTCTTCTTCAGACTCCTCTCTCTGCGTTGCCTCTCTCTGCGTTATTATAAGGTGTGTTAAGTAGTACTATTCCTATCAGTTTATTCCCTGTTACGTCCCCTATCAGGGGACGTGTATATAAGGCATCGATTTTAGGAAGCGGGAGATGGAAAAAGATGCTTGGTCGGTCCTCCTACTTCAAATTTGGGGCACTGCGCGTGCAATCTAAAGTGCCACCAGATAGGAGTGGTGTGTTAAGCAGTACTATCCCTATCAGTTTAATCCCTGTTACGTCCCCTATCAGGGGACGTGTATATAAGGCATCGATTTTAGGAAGCGGGAGATGGAAAACGATGCTTGGTCGGTCCTCCTACTTCAAATTTGGGGCACTGCACGTGCAATCTAATGTGTCATCATATAGGAGTGGTGTGTTAAGTAGTACTATTCCTATCAGATTAATCCCTGTTACGTCCCCTATCAGGGGACGTGTATATAAGGCATCGATTTTAGGAAGCAGGAGATGGAAAAGATGCTTGGTCGGTCCTCCTACTTCAAATTTGGGGCACTGCGCATGCAATCTAATGTGCCACCAGATAGGAGTGGTGTGTTAAGTAGTACTATTCTTATCAGTTTAATCCCTGTTACGTCCCCTATCAGGACACGTGTATATAAGGCATCGATTTTAGGAAGCGGGAGATGGAAAAAGATGCTTGGTCGGTCCTCCTACTTCAAATTTGGGGCACTGCGCGTGCAATCTAATGTGTCACCAGATAGGAGTGGTGTGTTAAGTAGTACTATACCTATCAGGTTTAATCCCTGTTACGTCCCCTATCAGGACACGTGTATATAAGGCATCGATTTTAGGAAGCGAGAGATGGAAAAACATGCTTGGTCGGTCCTCCTACTTCAAATTTGGGGCACTGCGCGTGCAATCTAATGTGTCACCAGATAGGAGTGGTGTGTTAAGTAGTACTATTCTAATCAGTTTAATCCCTGTTACGTCCCCTATCAGGGGATGTGTATATAAGGCATCGATTTTAGGAAGCGGGAGATGGAAAAAGATGCTTGGTCGGTCCTCCTACTTCAAATTTGGGGCACTGCGTGTGCAATCTAATGTGCCACCAGATAGGAGTGGTGTGTTAAGTAGTCCCCCTCATCAGGCCATTTTTAGTCAAATGTATCGCCCACTGTCAGTCCCTTCGGGATCCATCCCTCATTCATCTTAATAAAGGTGAGGTAATCTAGACTTTTTTGACCTAGGCGACTTCTCTTCTCAGTGACAATACCTCCTGCTGCACTGAAGGTCCTTTCTGACAGGACACTTGAAGCGGGGATGCCAGAAGTTCTATCGCAAATTGGGATAGCTCAGGCCACATGTCAAGCCTGCACACCCAGTAGTCAAGGGGTTCATCTCTCCTCAGAGTGTCGATATCTGCAGTTAAGGCGAGGTAGTCTGCTACCTGTCGGTCGAGTCGTTCTCTGAGGGTGGACCCCGAAGGGCTGTGGCGATGCGTAGGACTTTAAAAGCTCCGCATGTCCTCCATCAACAACACGTCTGTAAAGCGTCCTGTCCTTGCCGGCGTGGTCGTGGGAGGAGGAGGATTACTTTCACCTCTTCCCCTGTTAGATTCCGTTGTGCTGTGACATCACCCTTATACGCTGTGTAAAGCATACTTTTTAATTGATTTTGGAACTGCTGCATCCTTTCCGACTTGCCGTAATTCGGTAACATTTCAGGCACTTTCTGCTTATACCGGGGGTCTAGTAGCGTGGACACCCAGTACAGGTCGTTCTCCTTCAGCCTTTTTATACAAGGGTCCCTCAACAGGCATGACAGCATGAAATACCCCATTTGCACAAGGTTGGATGCCGAGCTACTCATGTCCTGTTCCTCGTCCTCAGTGATCTCTCTGAAGGTATGTTCTTCCCCCCAGCCACGTACAACACCACGGGCACCAGATAGGTGACAACGAGCACCCTGTGATGTCTGTTGTGGTTTGTCTTCCTCCTCCTCCTCAAAGCCACATTCCTCCTCTGACTCCTCTTCCTCACAATCCTCTTCCAGCGTTGCCGCAGGTCCAGCAAGCGATGCTGATAAGGCTGTTTCTGGTGGTGATGGTGACCACAACTCTTCCTCTTCACTCTCATCTATGGCCTGATCCAGCACTCTTCGCAGGGCATGCTCCAGGAAGAAAACAAATGGTATGATGTCGCTGATGTTGCCTTCGGTGCGACTGCCTAGGTTTGTCACCTCCTCAAAAGGACGCATGAGCCTACAGACATTGAGCATGAGCGTCCAGTAACGTGGCAAAAAAATTCCCAGCTCCGCAGAGGCTGTCCTAGCACCCCGGTCATACAAATACTCGTTAACGGCTTCTTGTTGGAGCAGGCGGTCGAACATTAGGAGTGTTGAATTCCAACGTGTCGGGCTGTCGCAAATCAAGCGCCTCACGGGCATGTTGTTTCGCCGCTGGATATCGGAAAAGTGCACCATGGCCGTGTAGGAAAGCCTGGGTACTTATGCACAAAGCCTTGTACGATCAGATTACCCACATGTGCCATGCACAGCACATGTGTCAACTTGCCCAAATGCAATTCCGCCAACAAATTTCTTCAATTGCCAGTTGGTGCAGAGTCAGCCACTGATCCACCTGTGCATTCAGGATGGACAGGAGTGCTGGTCCGGTGTGACTCTCTGCTTTCAGGCAAGTCAACCCCAACACGGCGTGACACTGCTGTATCCGGGATGTGGAACATTACCTGGGGAGCTGGGGGGGGTGCCGTTGATGTGGAGCAAGACGCAGCAGCAGAAGAGGACTCAGCCGAGGAGGTTATGGAAGAGGATGGAGTAAGAGGAGTAGAGGAGGTGGCAGCAGGCCTGCCTGAAAGTCATGGCGGTGTCACCAACTCCTCTGCAGAGTCACGCATTCCATGCTTGGCAGCCGTCAGCAGGTTTACCCAATGCGCAGTGTAGGTGATATACCTGCCCTGACCATGCTTTGCAGACCAGGTATCAGTTGTCAGATGGACCCTTGCCCCAACACTGTGTGCCAGACATGCCATTACTTCCTTTTGCACAATCGAGAACAGGTTGGGGATTGCCTTTTGTGCAAAGAAATTTTGGCAGGGTACCTTCCACTGTGGTGTCCCAATAGCTACAAATTTTTTGAACGCCTCAGACTCCACCAGCTTGTATGGTAAAAGCTGGCGGGCTAAGAGTTCAGTCAAGCCAGCTGTCAGACGCCGGACAAGGGGGTGACTTTGTGACTTTGGCTTCTTACGCTCAAACATGTCCTTGACAGACACCTGACTGTGGGCAGATGAGCAGGAACTGCTCAGGGTCGAGAGACGGTTGAGAGGGGGCAAGGAGTACAGCAGTGGTTAACATGGCTGAAGATGCTGGACCAGGAGGAGGATGGCGGCTTTGAGTTTGTGTGCTGCTTGTACTCATGTGTTGATCCCACAGGTGTTTGTGATGTGCGATCATGTGCCTTCGCAAAGCAGTTGTACCTAGGTGGGTGTTGGACTTCCCACGACTCAGTTTCTTTTGGCACAGGTTGCAAATGGCATCGCTGTTGTCAGAGGCAGACACACAAAAAAAATGCCACACTGCTGAGCTCTGCAATGACGGCATTCTGGTGGTTGCAACAGCATGCGTTGATTGGCGTGCTGTCTGGCTGACCCCGGGTGCCGATGCATGCTGTCTGACTGTGCCACTAGCTCCTTGCGACGACCTCCCCCTGCTTCCAACTCGTCTCCTCCTCCTCCTCCTCTCTGTCTCCCAATCTGAACTTTCCCCCTGTTCTTCTTCTCTTCTAGCGGGCACCCACGTGACATCCACGGACGCATCGTCATCATCAACCGCTTCACTTGTATCTGACAACTCAGCAAAGGAAGCAGCAGTGGGTACAACATCATCATCATCACACCGTACGTGTGTAATGCTGCCTGACTGAGACATATCCCTGTTATCTACATCCTCTGGCAATAATGGTTGCGCATCACTCATTTCTTCCAACTGATGTGTAAATAACTCCTCTGACATACCAAGTGAAGCGGCTGTGGTGCTAGTGTTGGTGGTGGCGGCAGGCGGGCAAGTGGTAACTTGAGAGGTGCCCGAAGCTAAGCTGGAGGAGGATGGTGCGTTGAGGTTCCGAGCGGAAGCTGTAGAATATTGGGTGTCCTGTGTTAGCCAGTCAACTATGTCCTCAGAACTTTTCAAGTTCAGGGTACGTGGCCTCTGAACACTGGGCATTATTCTAGGGCCATAGGGAATCACAGAACCACGACCACGAGGGTCCCTGCGGGGTGGCCTGCCTCTGCCTGTCATTTTTTTTTTCGATTAGTGGTATTATGCGTGCAAGCTACTGTGACAACAGATATGAGTGGCACTGGTGTGACACTGTGCCCTGGCAGACCCTGAAACGCACACTCGTGAAGGATACTGACTGCTATTATATTACAGTCCAAAAAGTTTTTTGTTTTTTTTTAAATGCAAGCTATTGGGACACCAGTGAGTGAGTGGTGGCACTGGGCAGGCCCTGAAACGCACACTCGTGAAGGATACTGACTGCTATTATATTACAGTCCAAAAACGTTTATTTTTTTTTAAATGCAAGCTATTGGGACACCAGTGAGTGAGTGGTGGCACTGGGCAAGTGGGCACAGTATATGCTGTGAGCCTGATACACACGCTGGCAGACAACTAACTGCTATTCAATCTATTACAGTGAAAATTGTATTTTTATTTTTTTAAATGTACACTACTGTTACACCAGATATGAGTTGCACTGGTGTGACACTGTGCCCTGGCAGGCCCTGAAACGCACACTCGTGAAGGAAACTGACTGCTATTATATTACAGTCCAAAATTTTTTTTTTGTTAAATGCAAGCTATTGTGACACCAGATATGAGTGGTGGCACTGGGCAAGTGGGCACAGTATACGCTGCGAGCCTGACACACACGCTGGCAGACAACTAACTGCTATTCAATCTATTACAGTCCAAAAAGGTTTTTTTTTGTTAAATGCAAGCTATTGTGACACCAGTGAGTGAGTGGTGGCACTAGGCAGGCCCTGAAACGCACACTAGTGAAGGAAACTGACTGCTATTATACTACATTAAAAACAAGTTTTTTTTTGTTTAAATGCAAGCTATTGTGACACCAGTGAGTGAGTGGTGGCACTGGGCAAGTGGGCACAGTATATGCTGTGAGCCTGACACACAGGCTGGCTGGCAGGCAGGCAACTGCAATTACATTACACAGAAGAAAAAAAAAGCAGACTGATGTTCTAGCCCTAAAAAGGGCTTTTTGGGGTGCTGTCCTTACAGCAGAGATCAGATGAGTCCTTTAGGACTGTATACACTAGCCTAGCTATCAATTTCCCTATCAAATCAGCAGCATCTACACTGTCCCTACTCTCACTAAGAATGCAGCTTCACAATGAATGTAAAATGGATGCTGTCCAGGAGGTGGGAGGGTCTGGGAGGGAGGGTCTGCTGCTGAATGGCTGGAATGTGTCTGCTGACTGTGAGGTACAGGCCAGGGTCGAAGTTTACTCAATGATGACGAATAGGGGGCGGACCGAGCAGCGCATGTGTTCGCCATCTGTGGCGAACGCGAACAAGCGATATTCGCCAGGAACTATTCGCCAGTGAACAGTTCGGGACATCACTACAAACTAGACATCATTGATACCAATAATTTGGAAATGTTAATTCTATTTTATCAATGGGGCTGAGGATGTGCTAGTCTAGAATTGTTTTAAAAAAAAATTGTTTTTTTGTCAAATGCCTCACAAATGATTTGACAAAAACTATGAGATGGCACTGAGTTGTAGTAGTTTTGGAGCACAGAGTGCCTTTTTAAGTTTAATCTGAGATCAACCTAGCAAATGGAAATGATTGAAGTTGTTGTTTTTCCTTCACTCTTTGTTTCTACCTTACATTACAGTTCAAATTTATCTTCAAAAACTTGCACATACTGGGGGGAGGGAGGGGGGCCGGAACCCGAGCTGCCGTGGAGGGCCCCTAAAAGCGTCTTAAAAGCAACAAAAAGAAGCATAAACTGCCCCAATTACCTGCAGCACAATGGCTCAGCACCGCAACAAGAAATCGGTGGAGGTAAAAGAACGAGCGACCTTCTTTGCAGCCCACACATCGCAAGCATTTTCACAGGAATTACAGGCCCAAGATGACGCCGACTCAGATGTGGAGGGAGACCCCACAGGCAGTCAACAAACCAGCGCGGCACAGCTAATCCACTACAGGACTGCTGCAAGAAATGCTGGACACACTGGCAAACAAAATGCAAGCAACATTATACTCAGCCATAGCAGACCTGAAAAAGGAGCTTACTGATCGGGAGAATCGCACCTCACAACTAGAGGACAGACTGGAGGATGTTGTCGCATCTCACAACACCATGGCAAGGAAAATGGAGGGACTGGAAGACAGACTCCTAGCATGTGAGTCAAAAATAATGGTTCCCGCAGAAACAACCTCCTTTTGAGGGGGGTGGCGGAAGAAATAGGCCCCGCTGACCTGCAACTATATGCCATAGAATTCTTCCACTCCATGGTCCATGACATACCGGCCGACATGCTTCTACTGGACCGCATACACCGCACAGCCAAACCTAAGCACTTACCTCCTTCAACGCCGAGAGATGTCTTGACCAGAGTACACTTTTACCACGTGAAAGAACTGATTGTCCACTCACACAAGAAGATGCAAACATACCTGCAAAGTTCAAGGAGATTCAAATCTTTACACTCAAATGAAGACGTATGTTCCGAGCAACAACTGAAACGCTCCAACAACACAAAATCCCTTATTGCTGGGGTTACCCAGCAAAGCTGTTGATCTCGAAAGGTGACAAACTGATCCCGATCCTATCTAAAACTATAGGGTCTGATCTGCTTCGCACATAGGGCCTGGCTCCGAAACCGATCGCTGGCAGTCCGCCATGAAGCCCTCAGCTGAGGACAGAGTGGAAGACCCCAAGAAAGAGAAGGCCTTCCCTGAGAAATGAGTAATGCCCTCCTGTACTCCACCTCAAAAAACACCAATACATATCTTCTCTGGACTATACACCACTTTCACATAAGGGCTTCCGACAGCCTTACATACCCTCAACCCTAACCTCTGGGCTCAAAGCCTTCTGTTGGGGCGTTGGATCCAGCACCTCACATACATTACCCCCTGAGTAGCACCCGGGAAGGGGAAACTTTCTACCCTTGGCCTTTCCTTCACAGGGGGAGGTGAACTTCCATCACACCCGAGTCAAGGGGAGGGGGGGACGGTGTTTCCAAGAAGGTGGCCCAGCTATAGCTGATATACCACATGGGCGCTCGAATATTACAACAAAGGGAAGGGACACAAGGGACCTATTGCAAATGTAATTGTGTTATTATGCTAATTCATTGTTATTGCAACCATGCCTGCAACTCAAAAGTATACCAAGGTTGCTACATATAAACCCAGACAGCTCCACAGGGTACTTGACGGGACATGTGACTGAGAGACTGCATGCTAGGTCCATAGGGGGGAGGATGCCTGTAATACATAGGTCACCGCTTATGCGATACTGGGAAATGGGATAATCCCCTAGAGATGGTCCCCGCACCTCCCTGGTAGACCTCGTCCACTCCCCACTTACCACAGACCCCTGTGACAACAGGTGCCTCTCTAGACAGGTGCCAGCAGACCATTCCATATGCATCGTACCGAGCGAGTATGAGATACCACCCCTCCTCCAACAATAACTTGAGGTAGCATTACCACTGCACCCTGACACAAAGACCCGGTCCCAGTGACTAAGAGCAACCAAGCCAAGAGCATACAACTGTTATTTGCCATGGGGTAATAGGTACCAGCCAAAACAACCTACCACAGTGCTTCCACTGACGGGAGCCCATCCAGAGGCAGATCACCCCGACTGGATCCAGACTCTGTCCACCCACTATTCCCCTACTAACCAGACAACTTTGATCTAAAAGTATCCAAAATGTACGTTGTTTTTATATATGTTTTGTGTTTAAATTGTTATGCTTTACAGTTGTTCCGCACCACAGCAGGTACAACCATGACCTTTCCGGTGCACGCCAGAGACCCAGAGAACACACTCTCCTTAAGAGTACCGCTCAACCTCCATTCCAAAAGGAAAAGATAGTCAGGCCTCAGAAAAGCCAGGGCAACACACTTTGTGTCCCATATAACACCACCACTACAAAGACGCCACACCTCGTACACATCCCACGGGCTCTAGGCTTGGCAGGCCCCGAGAAGAGACAAACAGATATCATAAGCAACACAATGACCACAGGCGCACATTCTGAAAATATACACACAACTCAACTCCCCCCAAAAATGTTCTACCCTCCTAAAAGAACTGGTACAATCCCAAGTGGACATTATATGTCTTCAAGAAACACACTTCAAAACCAACTCCTCGCCAACTATTGGGCGCAAGGTATTCCCGAATCAATGCCATGCCACATCACCCAGGAAAAGTATTGGAGTATCCATCCTCATAAGCAGGCATCTTGCCTTTGACAAAATAGCCCTCAAACTGGACCCCCAGGGCAGGTACATAATCCTAGTGTGCACCATTAATAGCTCAACATACACCGTAGTTAATGTATATACACCAAACATGAATCAAACAATTTTCCTCCGCAACCTTCTACACCATATCACCCAGTATCAAACAGGGACCACAATCATATGCAGGGATTTCAACCACATTCTAGACCCGACCACAGACTCCACAGCTACCTTCACCTCTGCGAGACCAAAGTTGCTACACAAACACTGCAACTCAATAAACAAGACACTTCTGAAATATGGTCTTTACGACATATGGCTCATATTACATCTAAACGAACGTGAATACACCCACTACTCTCTAGTAGACAACATTAACTTCAGGATCGATGGCATCCTCGATGGCACATCTAAACCAGGCTTTGTCCTTCAAAATAGGCACATCAACATGGTCGGACCACAGCCGATCATGCTTTCCATGACTGAACACTAGCAATACAGGAACTGAAACCCATAGCGACTAAATGAGAGCCTCCTGCAGGACCCCAAATTGATCAGCTCCTTACATTAGAACTATTCCAATACATTGTCACAAATAATACGATAGACATGAGTCCGATCACCCTGTGGATGGCCCTCAAACCAGTAATTAGGGGTATATTGATCAGAAGAGCCTCATACCTTAAAAAAACACACCACACGACTCTTGTACAAAACCTCGCAAAACTGCAAGACCTAAACAGAGCAAACCAACTCTCCCCCACTGACGAGACTAAAAATAAAATACGAGCAACTCAAACACTGATTAATAACATCAAATTCCAGAAAGCTAGCTACGCACTTAAGAAACTTAAAGCTACCTCCTTTGTGATGGGAAATAAAGCCACCAAAACACTAGTGCAGAGACTCAGAGACAGACAGTCACAAATCAGAATCCCTTACATTCTCACCAAAACAGGACAGAAAAAATATACGAACCACGAGGTATTACAGCACACTGTACAATCTCAAAGAATACACAGACATCACTCAACCTTCACAAACCTCTATCGCTGCATACCTGCAGAACATACACCTACCCACCTTAACTGAACAACAATGGACACAATTGACCGACCCTATCACAGAGAATGAAATAATTCGACATATAAATACCATGCCCAAATGGAAGGCCCCTGGACCGGATGGTCTGACAAATCTATACTACTCCCCCTTTAAAAACACAATTGCCCGTCACTTAATGAAGACCTCCAACGGGGAAACCCTATCCTTCCTCACAGAATTCTTCTTCGCACAAGTCATAACACTCCCAAAACCAGGGAAACCCCCAAATTTGTGCCCAAATTTCCGCCCTATCTCCCTATTAAACGCAGACGCAAAACTATATGCAAAAATCTACGCCGATACACTGAAGTCCATCCTCCCTGCACTCATCGACACTGATCAAGTGAGGTTCCTGGTGGGTAGACAAGGCCCGGACAATACGCACAGGGTCTTATACATATACCTCATACATAGCCCTCCATGGTTACCCCCTTTCACCTCTCCTGTATGTGCTGGCCCTAGAACCACTGGCAGAAGCAATTCGACAGAACCCAGACATACATGGAGTATCCATAAAGGGCAAGGACTACAAATTAAAATTATTTGCCAACGATATCTTACTAAAACTCACACAACCTATGATCTCTCTCTTAACCTCACATGCAAACTATCGTACTACCAATTGAATGTAACCAAAATCCAAGCAATGGGAATAAACTTACCGACAGAACTAGAAGCTACGACTGGAGGGATGACTACCTACCCTTTCTAGGGTTTGGAATTACCAGAAAAGACAAAGACCTTCACCGCCACAACTACGACAAATTACAGAAAGAAATAGAAAGCATACTACACAGCTGGCAAAATAATTACCTCTCATGGTTCAGGAGAATTGCAGCAATAAAATGACCATACTACCTAAAATTCTCTACCTATTTAGAACACTACACATCTACCTCCCCCACAGCTACATAAAGAGACTCCAATCCACTCTAATCACATTCAGCTGGGAGGGTAAGTACCCACGAGTTCCTCGAGCCTTGCTTATGAAAGCGAATGAGAGGGGCGGACTAAACTTCCCAAACCTAAAAGCTTATCTACAAGCAGCGCACCTTACGAACATTATAGGAATGCACTTCCAAACATATATCCCCCAATAGGTAACCATTGAGGAACACTAATAACAAGACTTGGCAGTGACGACGTGGGTCCATAAAGGCACACTGAAATTGCCCAACTCTACTATTCCAACTACCAGGCTTTTACTCAAACCTTGGAATGAAAACAGGGGCTTAGCCACCACCACACAACCATGGTCCCTAGCAACACCGATACTAACGTTATAAGTATACAATGATACTTTCAATCACTGTAAATGGCAGCACCACGGCCTAATACACATACACTAGCTATACACAGATAATGGGCTAAAACCGTTCCCAGAGCTACAGGAAGCACACTTGCTGCCACAATCATTAACATTCCCATACCTACAACTGAAAACACTGTTAAAGGGCACTCAAGTCCACACTCACAACTAAAAAATCGATCTTGTGCTAACCCCCCTTCGAAAAAATGTGTATGAACAGGACCCCACATCAGAAAACCCTATCAATTTGCTACAAACACGTAACAGCACACAAAACAGTGGCGGATCCAGTTGGGGGCGCAATGTGCCTGTGGACCGGAGGGGAGATCAGAGATCTCCCTCCCCGGTTCGCAGGCACTGTGATCGCAGCCGGCAGGGGAGGGAGGGACAGAGAGCTCCTCCGGGTCCTCATCTTGCGAGCATGGAGCGTTGCCGCGGTAACCACGGAAACGATCCAAATCTCGCGAGAGTGAACTCTAGCCCTGGAGCGCGGGCTAGAGTTCACTCCTACCACTGGAACCACCAATGAATCCCCCACCGGACCACCAGGTAAAAATATATATATATATATATTATATATTTAAAAAGCCCCCTTACACTTATCACACACACACACACACACTCTACACACATACACTGCCCCCCATACTGTCCCCCATACACACACATTGCCCCCCATACTGCCCCCATACACACACTGCCCCATACACACACATTGCCCTCCATACTGCCCCCATACACACACACTGCCCCCCATACACACACATTGCCCCCCATACTGCCCCCATACACACACTGCCCCCCATACACGTACTGCCCCCATGCACACACTGCCCCATACACATACACTGCTCCCCATACACATACTGCTCCCCATAGACACACACACACTGCCCCCATACACACACACTGCCCCCATACACACACAGTGCCTCCATACACACATACTGCTCCCCATACACACACACTCTACACACATACATTACCCCCATACACACACACTGCTCCCCAAACACACACACTGCACCCATACACTGCCGCCCCATACACACACATTGCCCACACTGCAATACTCACACACACACACTGCAACTGTTACACACACATACTGTCCCACACATACACTGCATCCCTGACATACACTGCCGCCCTCACTCACACACTACAACCTTCACACACACACACTGCTCACACACTGTCCCCCTCACACACACACACACACACACTGCACCCCTTACACATTGCACCACTCACACACACCACTGCTCCTATACCCTACTACAGCCCCATTTCCCAGCAGAACTCAGGTAAGTTGTCAAACTGTTCTTAAACGGTTTGACTACTTACTCTGGGAGGGGGTCCCGGCACTATTGACACCATAACCACTACACTGAGCTGTAGTGGTTATTGTGTCTGGTTTATTTCTTTAAATAATCTACAAGTTCCCCTCCCGAGATCAGGCTCTGGATCCGCCACTGACACAAAACAGAGCCAGGGGGTTCAAGAGAGACTGGCATGCAGACCTAGGTCATGAGCTAACCCAAACGAATGGACCTAAATCTTCACAGAACAAAAAGGCCTTACTACATGTGCAACGCATATGGAGGTGTTGTACATGGTATCGGCCAAGCTATCTAAAATATACCAAAATGTCAGTAGCCAATGCTGGAGATGCCAGTCACTCACAGTTCTAGGGATGATGTTACATATGTGGTGGATGTGTCCAGACGTAGAGAAACTATGGGTAAAAGTTGTAACACTGATAAAAGAAGCAACAGGGCTCAGAGTAGAACGCACTATAGAGAGATTCCTCCTAAAACATCTCCTCGATTGCATACCAAGGGCAATCCAAAAGATAATATACTTAGTACTCACAGTGACATCCACACTGATTGTGAAAAGCTGGAAATCCAACACACTACCAATCATTAGAGAAATACAATCAATGGTGACAGCAACCCTAGAATAAGAAGTAATGATATGGAGACAGACAAAGATAGGGAAACTGAACTCCATGGCCCAACAAATCTGGGCTTCCTACAAACAAGCCACTTCGATTCAGTGAGATAGCATCCTACCAAGCACTCAAGTGCAGAGTGAACAACCCCTTGGCACCTAACACACGCAGGTGCCTGCGGTTGTGCCTGCTGCGGACACGGTTACCCCTTTAAATTCTTCCCCCTTCCCCTGCAAACTGCTCACCACATCTCGTACAAGGAGTTCGTAGTTCCACATAACTTTGAAAATAAAGGCAGCGCAGTTTCACTCTAGACCCAGGTTCTCCTTAACCCCAGGCACAAGCATTCCCACTAAGGGAAACTCAGAGCAAAGCTCACCACGACTAATCCAGTCCATGAACACCTAAACTACTCGAACATGTATATTACCCCTTCTGATAGAGGAGACTGTCCCAGATAGAGGGAAGTAGGGCCAGTGAGCACAGGCTGCCCGCTAACTACATTACGCTCCAATGGGTTAACCATAAATTAGGCCAAAGGTATAAATAGCAGGCTATGAGTGAACGGTACATGTATCTTTATCTTGAGCCATAGGGTCCCTGCCACCATAAAGAGTTCAGGAGGGCAGAGATGCTGCTTCACTTGTATGAAATGTACTTTAACTCTATTCTATTGTACTGCTTACCTTTGTGATTTTGTATGGACTGTTGTGAAGTACCGTATGTACCTTACACCCCCCTCACACCTCCTTTTTTCTTATTTGTGTACCCCATCCCTATCTTGAAATGACAATAAACTTCAAGATGAAAAAAAACTTGCACATACTAAAGTTATGAATAAAGTGAAGTTGGGGTGCTTGAGAATTGAATTGAAAAGTTTTAAATAATGAAATTCCATATCTGTAGTACAACTGTGGTGGATTGTACCTGCCATGGTACACACAACTTGTGCAAGTTTTACACAAGTCCACCTGTAGAAGGTTCTCCTGCTCTCTAAGGATACCAACAGCAGCACATGCACTATACAATAGTGTAGCACCCACAAAGTTGAAAATACGGTATCACTGGACTGCAAATCAAACACTCTACTATCTAAATGAGACATGATATATACATAGTATATTGGGTGGATTTCTGCTGAGAAGAGATCTAACTCAGCAAAAAACAAATGTCCGCTTAGTAGAACCACAGTCAACAGGTTCTGGGGCAATAAATAGCCTTACTGACACACATAGAGCAGGCATACCTATAAGGAAGGACTGTTAAATCCAAAATGTGTTAGGTTTTTGGCTCCCCCTGTGAGACACTTCCATATGCTTGCTCTGTAAGCGTCAATAAAGTTCTTCATTGCGTCTGATCCTGTTGACTGTGGCGTTTCTTTTATTAACCTGGATTTCTGTCTTGACAGGTTAACTGTAAAGGGAGGCATCATCCCATTAGAATATTTAAAGCTTTGTGGTATTGTCTATTTATTTATCTTTCAGAGGATCTATGTGGTTCATGTACCTACCATACAGCTAAGTAGAATAAAGGTAGAAAATCAGATGGGCTTGCACCTTTAACCTTAAGCACAACAGATTAGTTAATTATCAGTTGACTAGTTAGCTATCTATTTATTTTATTAGTAATTATTGCACCGGTGTTCTGAAAAGAATGTGTTGTTCAAAGTCTAAACGTGTCTAGCTCTCTATCCCCAAGTTTTATTTTTATCATTAAATGTTCTTAGGTTCATAATTAACCAATAATTAGCTGTTTAGTATCAGCACCTTGAGTTCTCGGGGTGTAATAAAAGCCTTCAATAAATAAGTTCTATCTAACAATGCCATGTGTTATCTAGGCATCAGCATATCTTTATTATCACGGCTGACCACTCCTAGAAAGGAAGATAAATGTTATTAAAATGTTAAGATCCTCACATTGCAACTTTACTGTATGTATCGGAATTATGGCTAATAAATTCAGAGTAGAATTTGCATTCTTAAACACACGCCAGCATTTTCCTTTCGCTGATTGGTTGATGTGGACACACCACTCTTCAAAACGTCACTTATTGTAAGCCTTAAAGCTCCTCCCCCTCAACTTTAGAGTTTATAATTTCTAATAGTCTAGTAATTCTAAGAAACAAGTGTGTTGCGTGCAATCTAGCTATTAGTCTCATACCATCTTCTGGCTAAAAGACAGGAATTAAATGTATTAAATATATTCTTCAGCGCTCATACTTTACGTTCTGTATCTACAATTACAATAACCTTAATAACACCCAACCTAGAATAAAATGTGCTCTCTATAACTAGTTAATTCTAGTTAATTCTAGTTTTAAATTGATAATGATTTCTACCTCTGGTTGTGTTACCGGAAGAAGCTGGTTAAGACATTTGTCTTTGATGCCGGGAGCCGGAATATCTTGTCATTCCGGTCCTGGCATACTAAACAGCGCACAGAAGGAGAGTGGAACTGGCACAGCACAGCCCCACACAGGGCTCCAGGGAGAGGACACAGACCAGCTCTCCCAAAGGTAGGGAGGCTGGATGGGCTTAATAACGTAAAAGTGTGAGAATGTGTGAGTGTGTGTCCGCCCGTGTGTGTGTGTGTCAGTTTGTGTGTGTCTCTGTCAGTGTGCATGTTTACAGTGTGTATGTGTCTGTCTGTCAGTGTGTGTCAGTGTGTATCTGTCAGTTTGTGTGTGTGTGTGTGTGTGTGTGTGTGTCTGTCAGCATGTGTGTCTGTCAGTTTGTGTTTGTGTGTGTGTGTCTGTCAGTGTGTGTGTGTCTGCCAGCGTGTGTGTCTGTCAGCGTATGTGTGTCTGTCAGTGTGTGTGTATGTGTTTCTGTCTGTCAGTGTGTGTGTCTGTCAGTGTGTGTGTATGTCAGTGTGTTTGCACACCGGGGGCAATGCTAGTGTTTGGATGCATTGGTGTGATTGAATTCAGTGGTGTGTTTCTGTTAGTGTTTGAATGTGATTTTTGTAGCGTCAATGTTTGTGTGTAGTGTTGATGTTTGAATGCAGGTGGATGTTCACATATACAGATATATTTCCACACACACATACAAATGAACATTGCCACATACACATTGTCACACAAAAATACCCAAATACAAAGCCACACACACACACAGATACACACTGACACAGACTGATACACATGTACATATACACATTGATACACAAGCACATGCCTACACATACAGATCGACAAACACAGACCTATATGCATACAACACACATTATCATGTACTCACCCTCGTTTTGAGTCCAGCTCTCCATCCTGCTGTGCACACTGTCTGATAGTTCTGCACCTAATTAAATATTTAAAAAACAAAATCACCATAACCTGTTATTGCTAAATGTAGGCTAAAATATCAGTGCTGTGACCACAGTTGAGTTGGAGACTTTTCCAGATTAGCTATTTTTGCCTTCAGACAGAGTCTTCAGACCTCTTTGAATAAAGATTAATGAACTGGGCCATGAGTTTTCTTTTTTTTTTTTTTTTTTTTTTAACCCCTTAAGGACCAAACTTCTGGAATAAAAGGGAATTATGACGTGTCAGACATGTCATGTGTCCTTAAGGGGTTAAAGATGGTGTCTGGAGACATTTTGACAGACAGGTTGATACCTGCCATAAAAAAGGAATTAGTAACATACCTGCCATGAAGACGGAGTATGCTACGGGTAGAATGCCTTGCAGTCCAGTAAGAAGAGCACAAGAGCTCCCCCAGAACAAAATGTTGCAAAAGTCCAAATCCCGCGCAGCAGAAGAGAAAAGACTGACCACATAGCGAGACAGGTCTGCATACCAAGCCAGGGACTAGCATAACCATAATATGTTATTTTGGTGTTGTATTCCTGGTGAGTGTTGGAGTCTTTCCATTTTCACTTAGTGTCACAAGGAATAGATGGAGCCAAAGTTCTTAGCATTGCCACCTCCCTTTTCTAAAGACCTCAGAAATCTGTTTGATGGTTATTTGATTCACATTAAAAATATACATTATTAGCAGACTGATGTCAATAGTTTAAGTTTGTTTTTTTAACAAAGGACTCTCATACTCTTAACTCATACTTGATTGTCATGCCAGTGATTGGAACATCTGATAAAAATTATCCCCTTTAATAGAGAAGATTATGTAAAAGGTTCACATACCTTTAACCCTCCCATCCCAAAAAAAACAAAAAAACAACAAGCCAAATAACAAAACAATGAATGCTAGATCAATATACTATTAAAATACTATATATATATATATATATATATATATATATATATATATATATATATATATATATATATTAATAAGAATCTCACTATTTTGTATTAATATGTAAATTGAGAAACATATTACATTTTGGATTCATTTAAAGAAGAAAGATAATTGTTATTTGCTTATTAATGTAGATGTGTTCAGTAACCCTATGCATGAATATGGATGTGCTAGCACTTTTACAGCTATTAAGCTAATGTATTCATTCAGGTAGCATTAACATTTGCAAAATAATATACTCAACACAGTAATATAATTAATCAAAAAAGGTTGAGTTCATTTTAATAATTCTCTTATGTTTACTTTTTTTTGTTTAATTTCGTTTTTATTGTTTTTCAAGTTATGTCATCGAAACAAGGGGTACAGAAGAGATAAGGGAACGTAAATTGGTTAAACATAGTGGGGTTCCACAAAGTTATACATAGTAATTAAAACAGTCAAGCACTATCGGCTACAAAGCCCTGTTGAACAGTTATTGTATACGTGGATGTATGAGTAGTAGGTATTTCGGTCTTCCAGTATCGGTATCAGTAACAATCGTGGCTTGGTTAAACAACAATTTGGACATACAGGTCCCAGCAATGTCACTGGAAGGCTATCACATTGGGATGACCGTGCAACAAATAACGCTGGTTGAACATTCGAAAATATGAGACTGAGTGGTTTCCCATTCGGACATGAGAGTTTGAGGTTCACTGTCCTCCCATTATCATAGTAAAGAAATATATATAGCACAGGTCCCCGTCATCATGGTAAACATTGAAACCATTGTCACCTATCTAGTGGTCGGGTGTAGTCAAAGTCGTTGCCCTAGGTGCTTAGTGCCTGTAAGATGGAGCCGGTGGGCAGTAGGGGCATCTCAAAGCTTAGGTCAGGGCAGGACCCATGGGTCCGATCTATGGTGTAACTCGGGTGAGGGCTCTCCAGCCACTGTGGTTACCTATTGCCCGTCATGGTAGACTCCCGGGTCTCAAGCGTTAAGCGTGGTGTGCCTTGTCTCGGGACCGAAGGTCTTGATGTGTCTCTCTAGAGGTCTCAGCCGATGTCTGTGCATGTTTATGCATTCGGTCTTGTTATGTCAGCTTTCGGTGTTTATTGAGCAAGGTTGGGCGGAGGCACGGGCTTGGTTCCGCCCATCGGTCAGTCAGGTGTCTGTTGGTGTTGGGTGGGGCGGGATGAGGGGGGAAGGGGGTGGGGGGATGTTCCCCATGGAGCTATCTATCGGGGTTCGGGAGATCAGCATGGATCCCTTGCGTGTACTCCGCTAGGGTTGTCGGCCCAAGCTTTCAGAGGTCTGGGGTCATAGTGTTAACTAGTCTCCCCCATTGCATCCCGGAGTTTGTCTCCAGTCATCGCCAGAATCCAGTGTGTCCAGATGTCTAGGTATCGCTGTGCCCTGTCTGTAGCCGTCAAGTGTAGGTCTTCCGTCACCCTGAGGTCCTCCATTTTTGCAAACCATTCCCTAAGGGTAGGGGCCTCAGTGTCCCTCCAGTGTAGGGGGATGAGTAATTTGGCGACGTTCAATATCCTAATAGTCATTGATCGTTTGTATATGTTGCTAGGCAACGTGGTATGGTGTAGAAGCATTGCTGCTCGTTCAAAGGGTGGGGGGTGGTCAGAGAATTTCTGTATCAGTTTGTAGATCCCTCGCCAGAAGGGTTGTATATTCTCGCACAACCACCAGATGTGTATGTGTGACCCCGTTCCAGTCTCGCATCGCCAGCAGTGTGCGGCATGGGTTGGTTGTATGTTGTGTAGTAAGTCTGGGGTGCGGTACCATTGTGTGAGCAATTTGTATGTGGCCTCCTGGTGTCTGCTGAAGGCCGCGCAGTGGTGTGTCAGAGTGCAAATTTTGTCCCAGTCCTCGTCGCTAAACTTCTGGTTCAGGGCTGTTTCCCATTTTCCCTTAAATCTAGGTGTTTCTACGGGGATCTGGTCTTGTAGCAGGCCGTAGAGTTTGGATATCCCATGCGGGAGTGGGTCCGGGTCGAGGCACAGTCGCTCGAACTCCGTGGGGGCCCGGCGCAGGGCCCTACCTTGTGGCAGAGTCTGGAGGTAGCTTGTCAGTTGTGCGTGTGTAACTGTCTGTAAGAATGTCGGGGGCCGGCCACCTATGAGATCTGAGAGGGTCTTCCGGCCTGATGGTGTGAGAAGGTGGTGGAGCCTAGGTAGTTGGTCTGGGATAACGCTCCGGAGAATTAGCGGATCGATTCCCGGAGGGAAATCCGCGTTGTGTGTCAAAGGAAGCAGGGGGGACGGGAACGGAGTCAGGCCTGCTCTGTCTGCTATACCGTACCATACCTGTAGGGTGTTCCCCACATATATGGGTGTCTCGACTCTCCCCATTCTAGGTAACCATGGGGCCAGCGCTATGGGGATCCGCAGGTCCGCCTCCTCCACAACCTTCCATTGTTTGTGGACGTTGAGTTTTGACCATTCCACTATTCTAAGGAGATGGCACGCTAGATAGCAAACGTGGAAGTCTGGCAGTGCCATGCCTCCCCGCTCCCTCGGCTGGGTGAGTTGAGAGAATTTTAGCCTAGGCTTTTTCCCTTTCCACACGTATTCTCTTAGGGTCCTATGTAGGATCGCGAAGTATGTCCTGGGGATGCGTATAGGTATCGTCTGCATCAGGTACAGCAGTCGTGGTAGGAAATTCATTTTAATGACTTGGACCCGGCCAAACCAGGAGATGTGGGGGTATGACCATTCCCCGGCATCTCTCTTGAGCACTGCTAGCATTTGGGAGAAGTTTTCCCTAAAGAGGTCCGCGCTGTTTCAGGTGAGCCAAATTCCTAGATACCTGATTTTTGAGTCTGCCCATTGGAATGAGAAGCTCTGGCGGAGAGGTGCTTCCCTTTGTTGGGGTATAAGGATATATGATTTGTCGAAGTTAATTTTTTATATTGGAGATCTCCCCGTATTCTCTAAAAGCTTTGATAATATTGGGAAGCGAGAGTTCGGGTTTGGAAAAAAAGAAGATAAGGTCGTCGGCGTAAGCCGCAACCTTGTGCTGTGTGCTGCCTCTAGTTACCCCTGTGATGTCTGGGTTGGTTCTGATTGCTTGTAAGAATGGCTCTAGTGCTAGAACGAAAAGGATCGGCGATAGGGGACATCCCTGTCTAGTGCCGTTCTGTATTGTGAAGTCGTCAGTGAGGGTCCCATTCACGAGTATCTGGGCTTTGGGTTGCCTGTAGAGCGCCTCTATCCATCCCCTCATGTGCACCCCCATGCCCAGGTGTGTAAGGGCCTGGAATAGGAATGTCCATCCGATCCTGTCAAAGGCCTTCTCCGCATCCGTGGATAGCAGGAGAAGGCCCCCGACCCCCCCGATCGTGTTGTCTCTGGCTTCCCGCCCCATCACGAACCCCACCTGGTCCGGGTGCACCAGGGTGGGGATGTGGGATTGCAGGTGGGTCTCCAGTATTTTCGCCAGGAGCTTCGTATCGCTATTTATGAGGGATATAGGTCGATAGTTATGGCAGTAGTCGCCGTCCCTCCCTTCTTTTGGGATGAGTGTGACGTGCGCCCTGAGGGACTGTAGGTGGTGCCCTTCCCTAATCGCGCTAAAGGAGGACAGCATCGGCGCGAATAGGGTCCCCGCGAAGCATTTGTAGTAGCGCAATGGAAGGCCATCGGGCCCCGGGCTTTTGCCAGTTTGGATGTTTTGACAGCCATTGCTATCTCCTCCACAGTGATGGGTTCATCTAACGCTTCAGCTACCTCTGGTTCCAGGAGTGTGTGCGTGTTGTTTTGGAGGAAGTTAGTTATCCGGGTCATGAGGGTGGCTCGTGATTGTACGTCCTGCGGGGACGGTAGGGAGTAGAGATCTTTGTAATAGGAGCGTATGATGTCGTATATTTCGGTAGGGAGGCGGTGCACTGTCCCCTTTCCGTCTTTGATTTTGTCTATATATGTCAGCTGCCTACGTTTAGTTAGCATTCTTGCTAGCAGTGTTCCACTTTTGTTGCTGTTAGCCTCAAAAAAAGCTTTTTGTCTGGCAGCCTCTCTTTTATGAGGTTTAGGTGCTGGGTCGGGACCCTGGATGACCCTGAGGACGAGTCCCAGTTAAAGTCCTCTCCTAGAATTAGTATACCCTCTGTGAAGGTTTGAAGTCTGCGTAGGGTGCGGTTGAGGAAACTATAGTGCCGTTGGTTAGGGGCATATATGTTTGCGAAAGTATATGTAGAGTCGGCTATGGTACCCTTTAGGAACAGATATCGTCCGTCCGGGTCTGACTCGGCCTCCATTTCATGGAATGGTACCCGCTTGTGGAGTAATATGGCGACCCCTCTCGATTTGTTTGTCTTATAGTCACTATAGTATCCCCTGGTGTATCTGTGGTCGGTCATTTTGGGCCGGAGCCCTTCTTGAAAGTGCGTTTCCTGAATTTATGAAAGTCCCTCAGTGCGCTCGTGCGTTTCTCAGGTTTATTCAACCCCCTCGCGTTTATGGTGGCGATTTTCAGGTCTGCTTGGCGGAGCACCATGTTAGGTCCCCTCATGAGTGTGCGGACTGTTACGGCACCAGTCCCTTAAGTCCTGGGGTTCGTTGCCCATATTGTCCCCTGTCGGCTCATTGTGTGTTTTAGTAGCCTGTGTGTTCCTCGCTGTCTAGAGCGCGGCCCTGGGCCGTGTAGCCTCCGTGCGTGTCGGATCTCTTGTGGGTCAAGATGTAGCGTGTGTGAGGGGGTCTGTAGTAACCATTCAACGTTTAAACATTTGAACATTAGCAGGGACAGAAATAAAAGTAAGAAAGAAAGAAAACCTGCAGTATCTTGGGCCCTATCACAGCCCAGCAGCATGTGCCCAGTGCCCCCGCGGGGCCCAACCCCCACCCCCCATCCCTGTCAGCATCATCCTCTTAATCACTTTAGCCCGTGTGTGTCGGCCGTCCAGGCCCGCATCTCCCTCCCTGGGACCCCCGGGGCCCGGCCAGGGATGCCCCCCCTCCGCGCGCTCTCCTACACGGGTCGTCACGCAGCGGATTGGGGGATCCCCGACCCGGCCCAACTGAGGGCACAGACCCCCGATCGTCCCCAGCGTGCTCAACCCCCCCCACCCGGGTCCCCCCCTCCCGATGGCCTTACGCCCCTCACCAGTCTGATTATCAAGGAACCTTCACTGTTGGTGCGAGGTCCCTCCGGCCTCCCTGCTGGGCGGCCCGTGTCAGTCCCCAGGGTGCCATTGTATAGGTCTGGTGGTCCGTTAGCATCGTTAGCTCAGGGAGAGTCGTTGGCGGACCGGTCGGGCCTGACCCTCCTTCTTTTGCCGAGATTTCATCTAGTGTGCCTGGTGAGTGTTAGGATGAGCTGGAGCATGGTGTCCGGTTGCCAGTGGAGACTGTTGCCCGACGTCGGGTGAGTAGGGCGTGGGCGGGCCCTGGACCCCAGCGGTGCCCGGGCGGCATACTTGGCGTGTTACACAGAGGCCCCGGACGGGCGCATCGCCTGTTGTCGGCCCCGTCGTGGTCTCTGTGGTCTCTGCTGAGGCAATTGGGCGTTAGTGGCAGGTAGGTAGAATGCCAGTGGGTCTGGCCACGGCATCTGGATCGGGGGGAGCTGCAGGTCCCGAATCAGCTCCGGCAAGTCCTCCGCCTCTCGTACCAGGAAGGGGCCTGTCGGTGTAAAAATTTGTAATCCGGTTGGGAATGTCCAGCGGTATCGGTGTTTATTGGATTGCAGGACCCTCATGAGCGGGCGCATGGCCCTGCGGTAGGCCAGTGTCGCTGGGGAGAGGTCTGGGAATAGTTGTATCAGTGTTCCGTTTAGAGGTATTCGGTCCATCTCCCTGGCCCGTTGGAGGACCTCCTCTTTGAGTGGATAGCTGGCCAGACAGCATACAATATCTCTGGGGGGATCTTCAGGAGACCCCTTGGGGCGGAGAGCCCTGTGAGCTCTTATGAACTCTATAGTGGAGGCCTCTGGTCTTCCGAGGATCTTGTTAAAGAGTCCTGTCAGGGTCTCCTTCACTGATTCTGAATTCGTCGTGCTCTCAGGGATACCCCTGACTCTGATATTTTGTCTTCTGCCTCTGTTGTCGAGGTCTTCAATGTGGTGTGCCATCTGCCGAAGTTGGGCCGTTTGTTTATTTATGGCGTCCGAGTTCGCCGTTTGCACTGATTGCGCGTGGTCGGAGTCCGCCTCCAGTTGCGAGACTCTGTGGTTGAGGCCTTGTAGGTCCTCCCTCATGGCATGCAGTTCCTCCGTGATGGAGCGTTGTAGGGCCTTGTTCGCCTCTCTTAAATCCGCTTTCGTTGAGATATTACTGAGCATTTGCATCCAGTCCGGGGGCATCGCTGGTGCCCCACGTGGGGCAGGGTCCCCCCCCAGGTAGGTGTTGGAGTGAGGTCCGCGGCCTCGGAGTCGTTTGAGGCCTGTGAGATGAGGTCGGCCGGTGTGGTGAGGTATTGCCTGATCGACGGGGCTGGGGACCCCCTCGGGGTGTCGGCAGATTTGGCAGCTTGCGTTACCCTTTGAGATTTCCCCATCGTGGGATCCGACACGTCGCTTAGCGAGGAGGTAAGCAGAGCCAGCGGGGAGCTCACCGTTTATGCTGCCATTGCTCTCGGCGTCCAGGCCACGCCCCCAGGTTTACTTTTTTTATAGGCTTAGAAAATCCGATTCTGACCGTCTGCCTTTCTAGACAGACAGATGGAAAGTTGGAATATAAGCAGTGAGTTTAAGTAATAATGGGAGGGAGATGTGTTTGGGCTCCATGAGAAAACGGAAGTTCTGCTGTTGTTTTGAAGATGTATAGAGATTACCTCAAAATGGCCACCTTGAATTTGACGGTATGGAATGCTTAAGTCTCAAGTAGGAGGATAGAATGTGAATGTGACTATATAAAGATATGGTTGCCTTTTCCAATTCCTGAAATATTTTGCTACGGTGTATCATACATATATGATGGTTTGTGGTATGTTTGGCAATAATCACTGAAAGATACATGAAGAAACATATCCATTTAATTTAATGATTAGGCCTGGCCTTCCTTTTTTATACTTGTTGGTGTCAGTGTATGCAGTACAATATTACATTTCCTTTTATTTATCCTTTGTTGATCGATGCTCCATATTGAAAAACTACTGCGCAGTATGAGATAAACGTATTGGCCTAAATTGCCTCTTCTTTTCCTTACTCTTTTTTAAAATATTATTCCGTGTGTGATTTTCTTCTTGTGAAACTGATATATTGTGCTTGTGGACCTTTCTTGTCCTTTATGTTGCTTGTGACATTATATTGTCTGCTGTCAAGCTGCCAATCGAGCATTGTATATAGTATATCAGAAAAAAAACCATAGCATCAGAGAACAGAGAAAGTCATGTCACTTACCGTAGACACTGGGCAGAAAATTAACAGGATTCCACCCTTTTCCATAAGAAATACATCAGTTCCTGCTCAATGAATAAGGCAGGGGAAAGTAGGATAATAAAATATGTACTGCTCCTTTAACCACTAATTACATTTTTAACAGGCATGATTTGTTAACATTACTTAATCACTCTCTTATAATGCATAGATTCAAATACATATTGCTATACAATCAATCAGGTATGCCATCATGGAAATCATTTTTAAGACTCTGCCCACATGATCAAGTCCATGAACAATGTATCATTTTAGCAAATAATTTATCAAAGGTTCTTTTGTGTGACCATCATTCATAAAGGTCTCTATCAAAAAACATATTTTTGTATTATATCATGCATCAGTTCTGTTACTGTAAATTAATGTTTTATACTACAAAAAGGAAGGGTAAGGGCAAGCACAGACACAAAAATGTATATTATTGTGCTCTAGGGTAATTGTATACATTCAAGAGGAAAGCTAATGTCATTATATTTAATACAAATTGAACTTTTTAAAACTTGCAACGTTTATAGCCGTCTGTATTTTGGTTAGTGGTTTATGATATCTCAAGAACCCTACCATGTCATTATTTTACACAAGCACATGCCTCTCCATTATGTACCGTCAGGGCCGCCATCAGGGGGTGACAACCGTGACAGTTGTCACGGGCCCGGCGGCCCTGGGGGGCCCGGACTGCTCTGGCAGTCCCGGGCCCCACTTTCCCTCCCTGCACACATAGATAGCGAATATCGCTATCTATGTGTGCAGCCGCGGGCCCCCCAGCTTCCTGTTACCGCAGAGGGGGCCCAGGCAGCACACTTCCTGTTCTCCTCTTCTCCTCCCGGGTAATAACTCTCGCGAGACCCGGTTGCCATGGCAACGCTCCGCGGGTCTCGCGAGAGTTATTGGAGGAGAGAAGAGGAGAAGCTGTGAGCTGCCTGGGCCCCCTCTGCGGTAACAGGAAGCCGGGGGGCCCCACCATGCCACCGGACCACCGGGGATGGAATCTCCCCCCTCCCTAGACACAGGTAAGCAGGGAGGGGGGAGAAACAATTGAGTTAATTAAATTTTATTTTTATTTTTTTAAATAATGTTAAAATGCCCCCCCTCCTCATTGGACATTTACACACACACACTACATACACTGACACAACACACACACACACTATATACACTAACACAACACACACACACACACTACATACACTGACACAACACACACACACTGCATACACTAACACAACACACACTGCATACACTAACACAACACACACTGCATACACTAACACAACACACTGCATACACTAACACAACACACTGCATACACTAACACAACACACACTGCATACACTAACACAACACACACTGGATACACTAACACAGCACACTCTGCATACACTGACACAACACACACTGCATACACAAACACACACACTGCATACACCAATACAACACACACTGCATACACTAATACAATACACACACTGCATTCACTAATACAACATGCACTCTGCATTCACTAATACAACATGCACTCTGCATACACTACACACTAACACACTCACTGCATCCACTATACTGACACACACTCTGCATTCGCTACACATCACCACACTCTGCATTCACTACACTAACACACACTCTGCATCCGCTACACACTAACACACTCTGCATTCACTACACTAACACACATTCTGCATCCGCTACACACTAACACACTCTCTGCATTCATTACACATTAACACTCTGCATTCACTACACTAACACACACTCTGCATCCGCTACACACTAACACACTCTGCATTCACTACACTAACACACACTCTGCATCTGCTACACACTAACACACACTCTGCATCTGCTACACACTAACACACTCTCTGCATTCACTACACATTAACACTCTGCATTCACTACACTAACACAGACTCTGCATCCGCTACACACTAACACACTCTCTGCATTCACTACACATTAACACACTCTCTGCATTCACTACACATTAACACACTCTCTGCATTCACTACACTAAGACACTCTCTGCATTCACTACACTAAGACACTCTCTGCATTCACTACACATTAACACACTCTGCATTCACTACACATTAACACACACTCTGCATTCACTACACATTAACACACACTCTGCATTCACTACAAATTTACACACACACTACATTCATTACACTGACACACTCTGCATTCACTACACCCTAACACACACTCTGCATTTATTACACACTAACACACACTCTGCATTCACTAAACTATGCACACACTCTGGATTCACTATACTGACACACACTCTGCATTCACTACACTAACATACACTCTGCATCAACTGTACACACAGCATCCACTACACAAACATCCTGTATTCACAGTACACACACTACATCCACCACAAATTGAAACATTCTGCATTCACTATACACAGACACTGTGTCTAATACACACACTACATCCACTACAGACACTGCATCCACTAAACACATTTCATCTAGTACATACAAACACTACATCCACTACACAAACACACACTACATCACTGTACACACACTACATCCACTACTCAAACACTCTCTGCATTCACTACACATTAACACTCTGCATTCACTACACTAACACACACTCTGCATCCGCTACACACTAACACACCCTCTGCATTCACTACACACTAACACACCCTCTGCATTCACTACACATTAACACACCCTCTGCATTCACTACACATTAACACACCCTCTGCATTCACTACACATTAACACACTCTCTGCATTCACTACACATTAACACACTCTCTGCATTCACTACACATTAACACACTCTCTGCATTCACTACACTAAGACACTCTCTGCATTCACTACACTAAGACACTCTCTGCATTCACTACACTAAGACACTCTCTGCATTCACTACACTAAGACACTCTGCATTCACTACACATTAACACACACTCTGCATTCACTACAAATTTACACACACACTACATTCATTACACTGACACACTCTGCATTCACTACACCCTAACACACACTCTGCATTTATTACACACTAACACACACTCTGCATTCACTAAACTATGCACACACTCTGGATTCACTATACTGACACACACTCTGCATTCACTACACTAACATACACTCTGCATCAACTGTACACACAGCATCCACTACACAAACATCCTGTATTCACAGTACACACACTACATCCACCACAAATTGAAACATTCTGCATTCACTATACACAGACACTGTGTCTAATACACACACTACATCCACTACAGACACTGCATCCACTAAACACATTTCATCTAGTACATACAAACACTACATCCACTACACAAACACACACTACATCACTGTACACACACTACATCCACTACTCAAACACACTCTGCATTCGCTACACATTAACACACTCTGCATTCACTACACTAACACACACTCTGCATCTGCTACACTAACACATACTCTGCATCCGCTACACACTAACTCACTCTCTGCATTCACTACACATTAACACTCTGCATTCACTACACTAACACACACTCTGCATCCGCTACACACTAACACACCCTCTGCATTCACTACACATTAACACACCCTCTGCATTCACTACACATTAACACACCCTCTGCATTCACTACACATTAACACACACTCTGCATTCACTACACATTTACAAACAATCTGCATTCACTGCACTAACACACACACTCTGCATTCACTAAACTATGCACACACTCTGGATTCACTATACTGACACACACTCTGCATTAACTGTAAACACAGCATCCACTACACAAACATCCTGTATTCACAGTACACACACTACATCCACCACAAATTGAAACACTCTGCATTCACTATACACAGACACTGCGTCTAATACACACACTACATCAACTACAGACACTGCATCCACTAAACACATTTCATCTAGTGCATACAAATACTACATCCACTACACAAACACACTACATCCACTACTCAAACACACTCTGCGTTCACTATACACACTGCATCCGCTACACAAACACACACTCTGCATTCACTGCACAAACAGTATCTAATACACACAAACACTACATCCATTACACATATTCTAATTCACTTCCACTATACACACCACATTCAGTCCCGCATCATTGTCAGCGGACTAGGTAGGGCGTGGGCGGGCCCGGGAGGGAGGGGTCGGGGGGGCCCAGACCTTGTGCTTTGTCAGGGGCCCCAAAATTTCTGATGGCAGCCCTGTGTACCGTTTATGTTATACCATGGGATTCTTCTATGGCCATGGTTACTATGTAAACGTGAGGGTTAGCGCTCTTTAGAATTAGTATTAAGGTTAGTGTTAATATTATGATCAGTGTTCAGTTAAGTGTTAGGGATAAAGTTAAACTAAGGCAGTGGTACGCATACTCCAACATTCCAAATGTTGTGGACTGCATCTCCCGTAATGCTGCTACAGAGAATGCTGGCAAAGCATCAAGAAAGATGTAGTCCATAACATCTAGAGTGCCAAAGCTTGCATAGCCTTGGTCTAAGGGCTAGTGTTAGGGTTTGGTTTAGCTCTAGGGTTAGGGCTAGTTTACCAGTTAGAGTGCTAGGGTAAGCTTTAGATTTCTTTTAATTTTTGGACATTATTGGTGAGATTAGTGGGAGTTCCGCTAATGGGAATAATCTGCTAAAGGGTGATAATAAAGGGTGATAATAAAGGGTGATAATAATAGCATAATAGTAGTAGTAATAATAATTCGTAGACATTCTTCTTTCTGTTATCATTATCATCATGTTTATTAGTCCGAGTGCAAAAGTTTCTTGTAATGAATGAAGTCTTGTACTGTCAGTTTACAAGCAGGCTGTAACATTATCGTGTGTCTGGTCAGATCATTCAGCCAAGTGTTTTCCCGTACAGCTGTTGACGGTATTATCAGGGTCGAGGTAATCTCCAAGCTTTGTGGTGATGACTATAAATGAACCAATGCTACGTCACTTTCATTGACGATCTAGTTTCTTCCCATCCTAGGTTAAGATGGGTAACATGAGGAGTGCGAGGGCAGCACAGCTGCTGACTTGAATACCAGATCAGTGGAGCATTCAGATGTAGGTGAGTAGAGTGACCCAGATATCATTGTATGGTCATATTATTTTTCGTCAATGGATTTCCTGTTTATTATTCTCAGTGCGTGGCTGGAATTGGAAACACATATCCAACTGTTCACATATTGCAATCACTTATCGTACATTAAACAAACACCTATGCATTGGGTTTATTTTATTAATATATTAGGCTCCAGCTAAATTTAGAAAGCAGTTTTATTAGAATATCGGGATCTGTATAAGTTATGCACACACTTGGAGTTTTTAATTTACATGCGAAATAAAAATGTTATACTTGATAACTTATAAAATGTATCTAATATAGACCTTGGATTTTAATTATGAGAATTAAATCTAAGATTAAAAACTCTATTAATTCTTTCCTTAATTTCAATGTTTAATATCAAACAATACACAGTACAACCCTTGTATGTATCAGGCTGTACTTTATATAGCGTTTGTTGGTGTCTAAAATGAGATAAGGTAGCTTTCAGTCCCAATGATAGTAATTCACTAATGACAAATCAGGATCTAGCACTCTTCACAATAATAAAGGGTGCAAAACCTTCAAACCATAATCAAAAATAATAGAGTCGCAAAACCAGTGATACAATGAGTGCGCTCTTTATTTTACCAAAGTGGACTTGCCAACGTTTTGACCATGAATGCTACATGAGGGATTAACGCTCACATGTATTTTAGTACATTCCACTTTGGGTTGGATTAAACATAAATTGGTGTAATTAAGTAGATAATTAAACTGTATGTTTTGTGGTATACTCAGGGTTGACAAAGACCCTGTATTTAAGTCGAAACGTTCCCAAGTCCACTTTGGTGGAATGAAGATCTGTGTCAGTATATTAATAGAGCATAGCACTTAATGTATCAACTGATCTCCACTTATTGCTGCAGTCACTGTTTGATCTGCAGGAGAATACTCAAGGATTATCAAGATATACTGGACACTTCGAGTACTCAGGACAGTAAGGATGCTCTGAGGATTCTGAGGACTGACATCCCCCCCCCCCCCCCAATTTTTTTTTCTCTTCATGTTAAAAATTAAAAGTGATACCTAATATCCTAATCTCATTGTATGCTCTTTGATGGTAAAATAATTGTAACCACATCATTGGGTAGTGCTCTGAACATTCTCAATGTCTAGTATAAGTGGCCCACCTAGGTGATTTATTTACTAACCCTGGCAAAGGGATACATACAGGGGATTATATGGACAGAGGAACACAAATGGGGAGATATGAGCAGATATGGGCAGAATAAAGTAAGTGGGATAATAGGAGGATATGAGGAGAAGTTACACAAGTGGCAGTAGAGGAGAAAAATACACTGAGTTGGTCTTCCAAATTGTAGCAAATTTAAATCTGGATTGCAAAATGAAAGGTAAAATAGCTAAGGTATAAGTACAGCTGAATTGTCGAATTTCTGTGAATTGCCCCTAGTTGTCAATTGGAAATTAAATTAATTAAAACTTTAAAGTCATCAAATTGTATATTCAGGGCATATTTGTTTTAGTATGCACACTTCAATAAAGTAATCTGATAGAGCTCCTCCTGAGATTGGACTCTGGGTCGGTCCCAGTTGAAAATCCAATTATCCCTGTTACATTTCTCAGAAATCTTGTTTCAGTACATTATTAAGATATTAGAATGCTTGCGCCCATTCAGAAATCATCATATAGGTAAGATCTATCACCATGTACCTCTCTGACAAGCGGCAGAGAATGCTTCTTCATAAAATGAGATTTGGTTCTTGTTTACAACAAAATAAATATCAGCTGTGATAAGGTGAATGGGGTGGTCTGTGAGGGAGTTTATATTTCGACTGAATTGTTCAAAGAGGCATATGATTTTTTAACCCCAGGGGGAGTGTGTGTTTCTGTGTGTATATAACCGAAATGAATATTTAGTTATGGGCCCCTGGGGTGGAGCATTTGGAGAGCAGGGTGGGCCAGTGCTCCACTCCGCAGTTTAGCAGTTTTCTTGGGAGACATAGATCCAGGCCAGGGTTTTTGGACTGTCTCCAACCCACTGCTCAGCTGCAGATAATCAGTTGTAGCAGCGGGAATAAACCCATCCCTGCTAGGCAGGTAAAGGGGGATTGCTGGCTTCCTGCCTGGAAGCAGGTAGGAGAGAGGCTGTTCTCTCCAGTGACAGAGTCAAGGCTGGCTTGGAGCACTGGGAGTGCAGAAAGGGAAGCAGTCAAGGCTGGCTTGGAGCACTGGGAGTGCAGAGAGCTGACAAAGACACTAGGTTGGTGAAACCAATATTGTTTTGTTCTAGTTTAACCCCTAGAGATAGGGAACCTATCCCTAGATAATAGGGATAGGTTTAACCCCTAGAGATAGGGAACCTGAAGTTAGTAAGTGCTCAGACGAGCTAGGGTTTTGTTTTATAGGCATTTGTGTTATATTTATGTTTTCATTTGCCGCTGTCTCCTGTGTGGACTTACAAATAAAGTGCCTGGAGTATATGCAAATAAAAGGACTGTGCCTGTTGTTTACCCTAGAGGACCGTGCTACCTGCAGACAAGGATCACACAACTAAGCTCTATAAAACATTAAAATGTAGTTATGGTTCTTAGTATATTTTTCTATCACAGTCTAATTCATGAAAATAAAGTCCATCAGCATTAATACTGCACACATTAACACCCCAAGCACCAGGTAGCTCAATCCTCTGGCAGTCAAAGGGTTATTGTCTTCAATAACCTTCCATCAAACATGAAAACATTATTTATATTTAACAGCATGCTGCTGTACTGTGTCACTCTCTGATAGAGTTTTACAACTCTTCAATCAATTATTAATTATTATTAGTGGGTTTTAAATCATGAGTCTGTTACTTAACAGCACCGAGGCTGATGAAGTTGATGGGTACGCTGTCTCATCACTCATGACATTTTAATACTCCCGATGGTAGAAGACTTCTGTAAGATGTAAGAATTCTATTAAACATAAATGTTAAATATTGTTGAACAGAATCTCTAGTACTTGCCCCTAACAAAAATCAAAATCTGCCCACCCAAATACCAGGTAAAAGTCAAGATGCTTTACTGTCACCGACTGCAGGAAGCCATGTGAGCTCTCCGGCCTGTTCCCCTGTGAATCGTGACTGTAGCGTTTTAAAATAATTGCTTTATTAAAAAGCTTTGAGCAAAGCTGAAATACGCTCTTGAACATATGTTACTATAGTTTAGCGAAAATGAATTTAACTGAATGCAAATCTGAGGTAAATTTGAAAGTTATTAGACTAACTGGTATGTTAGGAGTGCCATATAGAGTGACATAATTTATTAAACTCACTAATAAAGTCATACAGAATTGAACTTGTTCCAATTAGACGCTGAAATGCTTGCTTTAGGTAAAGGGACACTCCAGGCACCCAGACCACTTCTGCCCATTGGAGTGATCTGGGTGCCAACTTCCACTACCCTTAACCCTGCAACTGTAAATATTGCAGTTTTCATAAACTGCAATATTTATCTTGCAGGGTTAACTCCTCCTCTAGTGGCTGTCTACTAGAGGGCACTTCCGGGTTTATAGCACACATTTTGTGAGCTATAGCGTTGTTCGGACGTCCTCACACTATGTGAGGACCTCCAGCGTCGCTGAAATCCCCATAGGAAAGCATTGAAAGCATTTTCAATGCTTTCCTATGGTGAGGTCTAAAGCACGTGCGCGTCATTGCTGCGAATTAGGTCTCCCCCGCCGCCAGCCGGGCATGTGCAATAGGTCTCCCCCGCCGGATGATGTCGGCGGGGGAGGAGCGTGGGCGGACCCTGAACCAGCGCTGAGTGACATCGACGCTGGAGAGAGGTAAGTCACTGAAGGGGTTTTAACCCCTTCAGCAACATGGGATGGGGAGTGGGAGGGAGAGGGGACCTGCAGTGCCAGGAAAACGATTAGTTTTCCTGGCACTGTAGAGTCCCTTTCAATGCTGTTGATCACCTCATCAAGTGATAGAGTGTATTTCTTCACCTAAGCTGGAACTCTGGTTGAAGATTGCAAGTTGGTGTAGCTTCTCTATGTATTTCACTTCTTGTGACCAGATCGTGTACATGATCTGGACATAATAGTATTGGGAAAAGTGTTTACACTTTTGTAATGCATACAATATATCAAAATGATGTCTCAAGCTGTGCTATTGGTATTCTATTTGTATCACACACAGATCCACAAAGACAATTTTCAGATGAGAATGGCAGTCATCTTTTCAAAGTTTCTTACGACACTACTGAATATGCATCAACACATATATTATGAAGAATTCAGAATAATACATTTGACACAAAAAAAGGTAAAGAAGAACCCTTCAGTGAATAGAGCAAGGTTAGTATAGCGCACCTGAGCATATTTACACATCCTAGACCAGGCATAGGCAACCTCCGGCACTGCAGATGTTTTGGACTACACCTCCCATGATGCTTTGACAGCATTATGGTTGTTAGAGCGTTATGGGGGATGTAGTCCACAACATCTGGAGAGCCGAAGATTGCTTATCCCTGTCCTAGACAATTCATCAGACACATTTTCAGATTAATTATTTTACTGTGCTTCCAAGAATTCTGGATTTTCGGGATTCCCAATACCTTCTATCCATTTCATGCTCCGACCTTGGCAGCTTTTATTCTGATTTATATATTTCATAGCATTGGTGTGCTCAGAGATGTGGCTCATATAGGAACAGTTTCATTGTAATGTGAATCAGAAGAACGAGGATAGTATTTGAAAAACAGTATTGTGTGGCTGAGATAATATGAGAAGGATACTCTGTATCGTTATGGAAAGTAAAGCGGTAAAGACAAACCCTCCACTATTAGCAAAGTAAAGTCAGCGGAGCATCACCAAGAACATCTAAACAAACTATAAAATGCATGTTTATAAACCAAGCAAGCTTGATACCTTATGTTTCTTTATACATCCAATGTTCTGCTTGCATGTGTTATATATATTGTATATGTTGTGCTGTTGTATGTAAAAAAAACTGTACTAAAAATTATAATAACAAAATAAATGTAAACAAAATATCAGAGTACTACAAACGAACAGTTTTAATCCCACAAAACAGAAATTTCGAAATAAGGTTAAAAATAAACATTGAACTATGAAACAGATTTCTTATTTTTTTTCTCACGTTTTGCATGTTTTTTGCTCTCATTATAGCATTGCTGTGCTTCATACTGATTTCTGTGCCCTAAAATTTGTATTATTAAAAATTATATTTAAAAAAATAAAATTATTTCACAGAAGATTGCTAGTTTTTCTACATTGCAACCATATCTGAAAGGATCAGTGCATGGCTATTCACATAGCATAGCTCCACATGTGAGTTGATTCCAAGTCTAATGTAACTTTGGCATCTAGAGACTCTGCAGGCATCTGGCAAAGGTTCATGGGAGTTAGGGGTATTCTGGGGTATTTGAATGTCTCTTTATTAGAAAATGTGCTTGCATAAACTGGGTGGGAAACACTTAAATTATGCCATAACCCAAGAGTTACTATATATATTGTTTTTTTTTTTTAAACAGAAATGAGCCTTGTTACTTACCAAAGCAAATATAAAAATAACAAAAAACTGGAATCACTCTAAGGACTTACAGTCATACAATATTTAATTAATACTTGTCAGAAGTCAACAATTTGACCCTAAAGAGTCATTATCAAGACCCTCTGGGTCAAAACTTAATTAATTAAATATTGCACAACTGTAAGTCCTAAGAGTTCTGATATATATATATGTTATTATTTTTTTTTATTTTTTTTTAGAACATTACACTATTACCATATTTAGCATTATGTCCAAATGATCATATTCTGATTTATACCAATGCACAAGCATATCCTTTATTCTGTAATTCTTCAAATATTGTAGAACAAAAATAACTTTTGATGAAATAATCTGTGTGCTTCAAATTGCTTGATATTCCGTGCCAGGTATGTCGTTCCTAAGCTGGAGTTGAAGTTTCAGGTTGGCTATACAATATCCTAATTGACTTGATCAGTGACACATCATTTCATGCTTTGCTTTTTCGACCAAACAATGTGTCAGTCTCTGTAAAAATGTCCTAGTAGCAAGGCATAACATTTTCACAGCTCTAGAAACCAGAGGTCTTTGCCAAACATTGACCCAAAACAGAGCTGCCTTTAAAAATCTACAATTTTAGACAACGTTGATATTGAGTGGGGCATAAGTCTTTTGTTAGTAGTGGAAAAATGAATCTAGTATCCATGCCAATTTTTCCCATGTACAAGGCTTGTATCTTGGGGGATTCTTTCTTTCTGTTAGCATAATTTCTCTCCTTTTCTCGGTACGATATCTCACTATATTATGTAAAATGATACCAGCTTATAAATTGTCCAGTTTGTTGTTTTATATTGAACATTGTTTTTTCTTGATTGTAGCACATAATTTACATAAAAGGTTTACACGTTTATTTTAGTACACACAAATTTCTTTGGATTTCTACCGAGATATTTTCAGTTTTGTTTCACTTATATACCGGTAAATGTCTGTAAAGGTTGAGGTGCTATGTCAAAATATCAGTGAACATTTATTCTGTTACTGTATTTGATGAAAAGCATGGGCAGTCCTAGACTTTAAAGTATGGGGGGCTGACAAACATAGCCATGATACATATCCTATTCATGCTTAAACTCCTTCACTGTGTTAACCTCTACCACTGGTAGAGGCTATTCCATGCATCCACTACCCTCTCAGTAAAGTAATACTTCCTGATATTATTTTAAACCTTTGCCCCTCTAATTTAAGACTATGTCTTCTTGTTGTGGTAGTTTTTCTTCTTTTAAATATAGTCTCCTCCTTTACTGTGTTGGTTCCCTTTATGTATTGAATTGTTTCTATCCCCCTGAATCCTCTTTCATTCAAGCTATACATGTTAAGATCCTTTAACCTTTCCTGGTAAGTTTTATCCTGCAATCCATGAACCAGTTTAGTAGCCCTTCTCTGAACTCTCTCTAAAGTATCAATATCCTTCTGGAGATACGGTCTTCAGTACTGCGTACATTACTCCAAGTGAGGTCTCACCAGTGTTCTGTACAATGGCATGAGCACTTCCCTCTTTCTACTGCTAATACCTCTCCCTAAACAACCAAGCATTCTGCTAGCATTTCCTGCTGCTTCTATTACATTGTCTGCCTGCTGTGAGAAAAAATGTGGTTTGGTAGTTGATGGCATATACATTAGGCCTGATTTACTGAACAGCAGCCTGAGGTTTGAGAGTTAAATGTACTCTGCAAACTACGTTATGGGTCCCTGGGGCGGAGCACTTGGAGAGCAGGGTGGGCCAGTGCTCCAATAGCACCAGCTGCTAAGTAACAGTCGGACCAGAACTTTTATTTTGTTTATTAGTTTCACGTATGTCTAATTGCACCTCATCTGTATCTGATCAATTAGCTAGCAGGCTTTTAAAAAGAAGGGATCAGCATGCTGCAGAGTGAGGAGGAAAAGCCAGAGGAATGGTGTCTTGCAGTTATATTGTTTGTAAATTGGCAAGTGGGAAAGCCACCCAATCCCAGATAGGGATTTGCTGTGTATAGTAAGTGCTCAAGCAAGAGGTTTGTTTATTTCTCATTTTTGAAACACCTGTATATATATTTCACCGAATAAATCTGAAAAACTGAGCTGGATGTGTCCTGGACTTTCATTACCCTAGAAGGCTGTGGTTACAAGATTTGTGACAAGATCCTACCTGGAAAAGAGGTGGTGTGTTACACTACCTTTAAATCATCTAAAATAATTACCCCTAAATCTCTTTCTTCAGATGTTGAGGTTAGGACTCTATCAAATATTCTGTACTATACCCTTGGGTTTTTACATCCAAGATGCATTATCTTGCACTTATCCACATTAAATGTCAGCTGCCACAACTCTGACCATTTTTCTAGTTTACCTAAATCATTTGCCATTTAGCTTATCCCTCCTGGAACATCAACCCTGTTACATATCTTAGTATCATCAGCAAAAAGACATACCTTATCATCAAGACCTTCTGCAAGATCACTAATAAAATATTAGAGAATGGGTCCAAGTACAGATCCCTGAGGTACCCCACTGGTGACAAGCACATACTTCGAATATACTCCATTGACTACAAACCTCTGTTGCCTGTCACTCAACCACTGCCTTACACATTCAACAATATTGGAATCAAAACTTAAAGACTGCAGTTTATTGATAAGCCTTCTATATCCAACAGTGTTAAAAGCCTTACTGAAATCTAGGTATGTCTACTGCACCACCCTGATCTATTATTTTAGTTACCCAATCAAAAAAGTTACCTTCTCAAAGCAAAGTCCCACTGGATCAATTCATTGTGTACCTTGTTCCCAGGGGGACTCAATGAGATAAGTGATTATTTGAATACAAAATCCTATGGGAATAATATTTTATTGCTCAGGTTTTTTTTTATAGATTGGAGATGGAAGATACCACAAAGGGTAGTTGAGAATGACAGGGCTTAGATCCTGTGGGACTTCAAGATCCAGACAGACAAGCAAGTGCTGGCCAACCAACAGGACATTGTGGTGGTAAACAAGGAACGGAAGGCTGCAGTCGTGGTGGATGTGGCAATACCTAGTGACTATAACATCAGGAAGAAAGAACATGAGAAGGTGGACAGATACCAAGGACTAAAAGAAGAACTAGATAGGATGTGGAAAGTGAAGGCAGCAGTAGTCCCAGTTGTAATAGAAGCACTCGGGGCTGTGACTCCCAATTTCGGGGAGTGGCTTTAACAGTTTCCAGACATCAGAGATCGCTGTCCAGAAGAGTGCAGTTCTAGGAACAGCTAAAATACTGTGCAGAACCCTCAAACTCCCAGGCCTCTGGTAGAGGACCTGAGATAAGGAATAAACATACCACCCAGGTGGGGTGAGAAAATCAATTGTTATATGTGTATACATATATATATATATATATATATATATATATATATATATATATATATATATATATTCATTTTTTTATTCACCTTTCATCATTCATTATTTTTCATTCTTTAGGCTGCTCAGAATCCACATTATTTATGTATTTATACATTAGAAAGTCATCATTATATAGGAGTTTGAAAATGAATTAATGTTTTTAACACATGGTACTCTTTTGTGTATATCTTGTGCTTCTCCAATTTGGCTTTATTTTTGTTAACTAAATCATGACACTATGCCATGTGTTGTTTTTCATCCGAGGTTACATTTATCTAATGTTAAGACCTGCTAAAGAACAGATGATTGTCATTATGTCCTGATATGTAAAACCAGAGAATTCAAGGAGGACATAATTTCTTTTTCCCACGACTGCATGCTGATTGGGGAGATTTTCAAAGCCCCAAGGAAGTAACCTGGAACAAAGGTACAGGAGCCTGGAAACAGAACCCACTGAACCCTGGAGAGCTAAGAGGTATGCAAATGCAACTACCTTCACTACTGTATTGTAAACTGAGTATTTTAATCGGTTTTCAGCATACAAAATGATAAAGAAAATAATACCTTGTTGTATGCATGATTACAAGAATTTACTGTATTTACACTCCTCTCGCCCCCACACTATTCTTAACTTGCCTTTACTGTAGTTACCGACTATTACTGAAGGTTTAGCCCTTGGACTTTTAATATAGAGCCAAGTAGCCTTATAGCACTATTTTAATATTTTGTTTACTACTTCGTAGTTTTCAGCTGTTTCTGCTTTTTTATATATATTTTTAGTTGCCTCCTACAGTTATTTACCTTTATTTGCTCTACTTGCTCTTCTCACAAACTTGTTTTACATTATTGTTTATTTATGTATTTATTGCTGTACTATCTTTCTGGGAAAGTAAATTCTGAAAAAGAGGAACATCATGACGTGGAACCCAGTGCTGTGCTCGTTTTCAGATATCTTTGCTCCCTCCAGCTGTAGCTGCATGGAGGTAACAAGGAACAAGTATCGGGTGTGATAGAAAATAGAGAATTCTTTACCTCGGCTGCCTTCCTTACTGCCCTGTAATGAATGCTGATATGATGTCATACCTGGTGTCTCCTCTCAATACTAAACAAAACAAGTTGTCTGTAAGAGCTTTCACAAGCAAACCATTATTAAGGGTTAATACTCCTGGGTGCAAGATTTTGACCACCACTTTGGGGCAGACAGGAGTCTCCCCGGTCTCCTTTGACACATTAGAGTGCACTGAGCCAATTAGAAAAATCTTTGATCTCTGCTTCGGCCCACGAAGACAGACAGCACCTCCAGGGTCACTGCAGGGGCCAGTGCAAGGGACAACAGGTAAGATCCTTTGACAGTCACTATAATCATGACAACTTTCATAAAGTCTACATTTTTTGGTCAACATTCCAAATGAGAGTCAATGGGAGGACGCTAAATTGGAGGATCCATGCTAAGTTGTAATTTCACACAACACAATCTGTTCATTACAATGTAGAGCAATCATTCTTTTCCTTATCATACCAATAGAAGATAAATACAAATAAAATGTGTGCATGGAGTGCATTATATTTTAGTATCTTCAGGGAAAGTCTGTTGAGTTCATAATAGCAGGCAATAAAAATATATTTGCATTCACGCACACAAAATATATTGCTCTTTCAATAATCAGAAACGAGCAGAGCCTGTAACATAGTTATAAGCCAGGGATATCGGTTGCATTAATATTTGATAAAGATGCACAATTAGGGTCTTGCAGGTTATTAAATTCTTTTCAAGGGCATTTTAATACGTTGCTACTGCAATTGAACAATTTCCTATCTCTAATAATTCGATAAGGTGTGATAAACGCAGAGGGCTGTAAAGGGATTAATTTTAAATGTCTGTCATGAAAGGACAGCTTTGACGAGGACAAAATCCAGCTGCAGTTTTATAATGGAAGAATATGTTCTTATCAGTGTTATGTAGGTAGGGCAGGAGGTAGATGTGCTAGTGAAACGCTTTCTAGTGCCAATACGTATATTGAGATTTGTTAAAATTCTAACAGCTTTTACTCTAGCTAGTTTTTGTTAATTACAATGAATAAATTAATACTTATCACCATTCATTTTAAAATTGGAATTATGTTCTCTGTTCCCAGGTAAATTAGTAAGGAACTGTCAGTGCTGAGATTTTTGGACAAAGCAATAGCTATTTAAAAGTTTTTTTTCTTCTCAAATATTCGCAGCAGTTTTCATTTTTTAAATTTGCATGGCATAGTTGGATGTCGATGCACAGCTAAGGAGTGACAACTCCTTATTAACACCTACAGTGTCAAATTAAACTAACACCTACAGTGCCGTATGTATTCCAGAGAAGAGACAATGTTTTGGTAACAGATAAAACCCGTCTAGTTTATCATATATACTTAATTTGATTACGTGTTCTGTGGCATAGCATTATGTACATGCCGAAAATACACTGGAAGGCTCTTTTATATATCTACTACATTTAATATAAACTGGTATTTTAACACATATACCCTTCAGCCTCCAAATTTCTAAACCAGTAATTCCAAGACCTTTTTGGACCAAAGCACCCTTCAATGACAAAAAAAAATCCCAAGGCACATCAGCTGGATTATTCACTAAAGTCAAAAGGGTTCTATACCGAATGGGGCAAAATTATCTGACTGTATCCATTCAGAACACATAACACTGTCCAGATATTGCAATTCACCAAACTGGCCTAAATTTGATCCTCGATTTAAGCCAGACTGAACGACACCGGGCAGCTAACATCCAGGACCAGATGTTTTAAATCCATGTGGCAAGTGGAGGCATATCAACTAAATGTTTGAAACTAGCGCTATTGCTGCCCAGTCGCTATAAAAAGCCTTTTCCCCTTGGGGTATACCTTGAACATGCATATGGTGTAACTGCATTGCCATATTTGTTTGCTAAGATTGCTCATTTTAAGTAGCCTTATAAAATGTTGTGTGTGTGTGCTGTTCCTTAATCTGAATTTTGTATATCATTTGGTCTTTAGGGCAGCACCACAACTGAGAAATGCATGTTTCGGGTGTGCCACCCAATTTCTCTATTTGCTGTGTATATTTGGAATCCAGACTATATTCCTTTTGGGCTGCACACCTCACCCATTTACTACAGGTGCCCCTTTGCAGGTGACCACAGTAAAGCATAAATTAAGGAGATACTCTGGAAGCAGTTTAAGCTGTAAGTATTGCAAGTTAGCATGTATATCTCCCATGTTAAAATTTGTGTAGGATCCACTGATATTGGGGTACTGTGAACTAGTGTTGGGCTTAACACAATATGGCCATATGGTAGAACTGAATCCCCATATTTGTTTGCTAAGATAGGTTTTGAAAGCCTTGTAAGATTTAAAGCTTTATTTTTTGTGTGTAATGTGCCTTAATATGTATTAATTTTAAAACTGAATGAGGTCTCCCACTGCCTGGTCCTGTCTCACAGTGTCAATATGGTGTATATATGGCATGGTGCATATGTTCTGCAATCATCAACTGTAAGCAGACCCAGGGTTCATAGGTAAAAAGTCCTAACATGCATTGTGGCTCTAAAATATTCCAAGACAAAAGCAATAGTTATTTTATCTGATAAAATCTTTGCTAAACACTTATGCAGAAGTAGGTAACATTCGGCACTCCAGATGTTGTGGACTGCATCTCCCGTAATGGTTTTACAGCCATAATACTGGCAAAGCATCATGGGAGATGCAGTCCAACCTGGAGTGCCGAAGGTTGTCTACCCCTGCGCTATAGAAAGCACCAATGCAATGTAAAGACAATTCATTAATGTATCCTCTGCACTGACATAGAGATAGAACATTATTAATTGACCACTAATGAAAGAGCTACACTTTATAACCATGCTGTGTATCAATGATGACTAGCACAGTGATGACTATTATAGAACAGTACTTGTGTTTTTCAGAGAGAGGTGGCAGTAAAGTTTCATTTATTTGCATTGGATACCAGATGGTCTAGAGTGGATTGGGGACATTGGCATAAACTGCACGTTTGGCCTTAACTTTATTTCCTTTGCTGACATATCCTTTCCTGTGATGCCTGTGACTGTTACTATATACCAGGTAAATCCAAAAGCTTAGCTTCCCAGCTTTTGTTAGAATACAAAAGCTGTTGATACTTTGCATAATAAAAATCTTTGGTAGGTTTTTGGGGTTTATTCAGTCTGAATCGCAGTGTATAGGAAATAATTTTCTTATTTTTTTACTTGGAAACAGAAAAAGAACACACCAATTAAAAGAAATGATCATTCCTAATCCTCACAAAGGCATTAATATTTTAGTTGGGTTTTGCAACTGGGGATCAAAGTAAAGGCTTGATTATATTTTCAACTGCCTTATGGTCAGAAGCATTTCACAATAGTCTGGCTTCTGACTGGTTAATACATCATGGTATGAGTCTTTGCTAAAGCCTGCGCGGTGTTTTATAAAACAATACACAGTCAGCTGGATGTCCTGCCAGGTCTATTCGCAGGAGAGCAGCTCTGCTCTGTGTTCTTGGCAACATTCGTAGCAGGTACTGAGTCCTTTATGCTCAGAGTTTCAACGATTAACAGGATTCAAGATTTGGCAACATAACTTCGAAATTTGCAGTGCAATTTGACCATCGTAACTGTGGTCGATCACAACAAGTCTTCCATCGGTACTTTGCTTTTTCTGAGATACTCTGTCAAGATAGAAATACAGAATATCCGCTTATCTCTGCAGTCTGCAAGTCCTAGCTCTATCAATGTAAATCAACATTTCTATCTTTATTCTACTCACTCCATATTAAATAGAGTTGCTTCTAAATTTAAAATTCTACGTGTGTTTTGTTCTCTTTATTTATCACCGTACGTGTGCACTTAAGGTCAAATAATTATTTTTCCAATCTCGAGATTTCAGCGTAAATGGGTAGATTCTCACCGCCATCCAATGATCTTTTTACTAAGCATAAGGTTGCATAAGTGGACAACTGACTCATACAATGAAGACCAAAATACCAGTTGGAGTTGGAGCTCCATCTTGACTGATTAGGAGATATTTTATTTAATGTCAACTTTTGTGTGAATATTGTAAAGCTATTTCGAACCTTGAAATTGTTAGTTCATAACACCTCTTGGCTTGGTGATTAAATCTCTCAGCTTGTCGAGAGTAGCCTCATGTTTGTCTTACACTGATTTTGTATTATGTGATCCCACTAGTTAGAGTCTTTCTTCTTGCATCCCAGTCGCTAGAACATACTCTTACTTCCTCTCAAGGTTGGTGCCGAAGCACAATTTATATAGTCTTTCTTGTCTGCTTTCTATCCACATCTCTGAAAAAATTCCCATGCTACCCAAGCAGTATACTCACTCCATTTTACCTCCACCCACTATGTTCCCCGTTCCTCCTGACTCTCCTGGCTGAAGAGAGGAGGCAGAGAATAGCGCTCGGAGGATGCCACTTATGAAGTCAAACCATTCTAAAAGGGTCTCACTGCTTTCAAGGGGGTGCCAGGGCACTCCTGGCACGCTAACCACTATAGCATACTGTAGTGGTTATTGTGTTTGGAGTGTTCCTTTGGATAGAACATTTGTAGATTAAAATGGTAAAATCAATTTTAAAAGGTAACAGTATCCAGCTATATAAATGAAATATATCCAAACCACTACAGAGTTCTGTACATTGTAATCTGACAAGAAACATACCTTCAATGTAATGAACAAGGGATATAAGAATGTACCAACTTGTCACACCTCTGTAATCTTTAATTTACCAGGCTAGGTAGAAAACCGGCCCTTGAGTATTACAGCTGAATAAACACATCACGCAAGACAAGGACATATTAGTCCAATAAGAATCTAGGATCCTTCCAACGTAAACAAATCATAGGTTGGCATTGAGCAAATGAACAGAAATACAGCACTTTGGTTAAGTTGTTAACCTCTCTCCAAGAGAGGTGAGACTTGGATTATTCTTGGCTGGTACTGAACATTGTTTGCGGCTGGATCTATATAATGAAGGAAACTGTGGAACTAGATGAGGGATGCAATCAAGACTTTGCACTCTCTCGGTTTCACGCCATGCGTCTAGTCATTACTTTTTCATACCTCCCAACTGTCCCTATTTAAGCCTGACAGTCCCTACTTTTTCCCCAAATTCCTCTGTCCTTATTTTCTACCCTAATGTCCCTTTCATCTAGAAGTTCCATATTATTGATGTGACTGAATGTATAACAGAAGTAGAAAGAGGATACAGGCACTCATAGTATCTTCAAATGTATTTATTGGGACAAGTGAGACACCACAACCTTTCGACCCCTAAAAGAGTCTTTGTCAAGGGTCTTCACGTGATTGGAGTGCAATTAGTTTTTTTTAGTTTTTTGCAAATACTGAATATATAACAGAGTCTTCAAGCTAAAATAAAAGTGTTTAGAAATCAGTCTTTGTTAATTAGATACTTTGTTCTTGTTCTATATTACAATTTAGTTGCATGAATTATTATTAGTAAGTCACTTAATATTTCTCAGAACAGCAACATCACTACTCTCACCCTTAAAATTAAAGTGTCCCTCTTTGTCCATTTGTAATGTTTTATGGAACACTCACCCAAGACAAGTTCTATGGCAAAGAAGTGAGTTTATTCATTAAAGTGACCCAACATTGTCCAACACATATTTTAAGTGATCCTTGGTCAAATCGTGACTAGCATCCATAAATAGAACCTAGGGAGAATATCCCTTTGTTAGTCAATGTAATCTTAGTAACTGCCTACAAAAATAAAAAAATACAGGTACTTTTATTGATTTTCTTAGCAAAGACTATTTTTATTTTTTTAAAGAGAGAACAAAATGTGTCTGTTCTGTATTGTGTCTTGTTTCCTACATGCCTTGTTTATCACATAGGCTCCTTTATTGTGTCAACTCATTTTGAATACATTGTCGATTTCTATTATCATTTTCGAATCCTTAGGACAAGCGACCCAATTTGCTTTTCTACTTTTATAAAATAAACTTTACCCCTGTAACTTCCTTTAATTTATATATAATCCTTAGTTTTCATTGTCTTATGCCTGTCTCTTCAATACAGACTATCTCTTCAATAAAATACTTTGAAATAAAAAAAAAAATAAGACTTCAACAATGAGTTTGTCAACAGTATCTTAAAAATATAGATTTATGTTTCTTTAATTGTTTAATTCATTAGATAATGTTTAATGCATTAATATTAATACTGTCCAGGGCACTTATTGCATCCCCTTTTCTTCCAAATGAGGGACTAATTATTGATAAAGAACCCGAGGTGAAAGGAACAGATCATCTTTGGTATATTTAGGAGAGGCAAGTGGACTGACTGGCCAGTAGTGTTTCATTTAGACAAAGAAAATGATTATTTTCAGTTATGGCAGCCAAATGTTAATCACTAAAGGTATTCATGAGCAATTCAAAAAGGCCAAAATAATAAAACCCAATAAGAGCTTTGCACCGCTCCCTGCATAGTCGTACGAGAAGGAAGAAATGTAATAAAGGGGAAATATCATGAGGGTAATTGGGATATGTGTTCTTGGTACAGGAAGGGGTTATATAATGCGGGGAATGAATGGTCGTGTATAATGAAGAGAAAGAGCCATGGAATTAGAAAGAGATCAGTTGGAAAATTGCATGATATACATTTCTTTAAATGTTATTAACCCTCTCGGTGGAAATTTGTGTATTGCTGCTTTCGGGTCCTTTTCCAGAGTACTGGGAGTCTGAGAGTTGTGTGCAGTATCTTAGCTATTCCTAGAACTGTACACTTCTGGACAAAGATCTCAGATCTCAGAATGTAGGTGGTATAGCCCCAAGTGCTCCTATCACAAATGGGACTACTACTGCCTTAATTTTCCAGATCCTTTCTAGCTCCTCTTTCAGCCCTAGGTTTCTTCTTCTTAATAGTATGATCACTAGGTATTTCCACATCCATCATCAATTCATTCTCACATTCTTTCAATTTAGGGTAATAACTGCTTGATCCAAGGATAAATCTGACTGCCATTCTGGGGTCAAGAAGGAATTTTTTTCCTAGCTTGTTGCAAAATTGGAAGTGATTCAAACTGGGTTTTTTTTATTTTATTTTTTTTTATTTTTTTTTATATCCTTCTTTTCGATCAACAGCAAAAAACAAATGTGAGGAAGGCTGAACTTGATGGACGCAAGTCTCTTTTCAGCTATGTAACTATGTAACTATGTAACATTCCTTGTCTACCACCACAATGTCAGGATACTTGACCAGTACTTTCTTGTATACTGGAACCTAGCTCTGTCCTTCTCAACTACCCTTTGTGGTAGCTTCCATGTAGACTTGGACAGAACCAGCCCATACTCTGGACAACAAAAATTGCAGTTTACGGTATACAATCCTAGCAACTTGTTTGAGTCTATCAGTGTATGCTGACCCTACCAACATCTTACACCCGGTAGTTATGTGCTGGTTTGTCTCTGATGCCTCTTTCCAGAGTCTGCACCTTGGGTCCTGTCTGGTGTGGTATACCCCCACATCTATTGATCTGGTGCTGAGAGCCTGTTCCTGTGCAGCTTCTGTGTACTGATTTCGTAATGTGAGACACATTTACTATCTGCTTATAGGAGAGGAGAGGTTTGTCCTCCTTATATATATCCTATATCTATAGTATTCTCAGGCAGTACATCTTCATGATGTACTTGTGGATGCTCTATGGAGATACATTTATTTCACTAGCTGTTTTTATGATTGGGGAGCTACTAACTGCCTTAGTGTGTCAAATTATGCTCTCAGCCAATCAACCGTGCCCCTGTTTGAGGTAGTCCCAGGATTCGTATTTCAAGAGTCTGAGAGAGCAGTGGAAGTGTGAGGAAGTGCTAAATAGTACTGGAATTAAGACTTTGGAGTCAAACCGTTTGTGAATGGTTTAATCTCCTAAAAGTATGCCAGCGCCGGGGATCTCCTGGCACCATGACAACTTAATTCCAATTAAGTTGTTATGGTGCCCAGAAGTTCTGTTTAAGTTGCTCACTGGAGAGACAGATATAGCTTGTTACATTTTAGGTACCTACCAAAGCATCCTTGGGCGTGGTTTCAGCTTTATGGTTGGGGGCTATGAATTTAATACATTTTCAAATACAGTATCTCAGATTTGATTCATAACAAACACATAGTGGGGATACATAATAATTATAATAATAATAAATGTGAAACGAGCATGATGAGAAACTGATTGGAAATTAAATATATGCCTCTATATCTGGGGGTGCAAGGTGCATGTTTGTGTATGGGGGCACACGTTAAATACATGTGTGTCTTTGTTTGTTTGTGTATGTGTGTGTGCATGTGCGTGTGTGTGTGTGCATGTTTGTCTCTGTGTTCTAGTGGATATTGCTAATCAGATATCGTTTTCATTGTGTGTATCTTGATGTAACTAAAAAACTAAACATTATAGCCACAAACACACATATTTTACACATTGGGCTGGAGATTAGCAAATCAGTTCCTATCATGTGCAGATTCCTTTATCAATATCAACTGAGAATATTAGCATTTCATATTAGGTATTGTCAGAATTGCCGTATGCGATAAATATACTGAATTTGCATTTGTACAAATGGTTTTGAGTTTTCTGAAACAAAGTACACATTGTAATCACTAATAATTTACATCCTCTTAACTTTTCAGAGTGAATGAAAAACAACTATGGATATGATATTGATTGTTGTTTATTAACAGTAAGATATGCACACAGTTGCTGTTTTGTCCTTATATCAAGTGCTGGCTATAATCCCAGAGTTTAATATAAATTATACACAGTATTATCAACGACACAGTAAATATCAACTTTTTTTTTTTGTTTTTTGTTTTTTTTATTGGGGTAAGAGGGGTGCATGTACCAACAAAATAAAGCATGTATTTAAGATACATACTCTGGGGTGTTTGCGGTTTTAGAGGTGTTAGAAGGGGTCACTAAGGTTAACAAGCGCCACACTCCGGATCTGGGTGTTTGGTTTATTCAGTAGTTCTTTAGTCAGGCGAACGGACAATGGTGAAATAGAGTAGAACTGTACTTGGTCGAACGGATAAACGAAAGGGTAACATAAATTTTTAAATTCAGGGACAGAGGGTCTATCAAATACCCCATAAGCCACCAGCTAAAACATAGCCCCCTGTATATTTCTATGTAGTTCTAGAAAATATTTTCACCCAAAAACCAAATGGTGTAAATGCAACTTTTTGCACATTTTGTTTTTAAATGGATTTTTCCAGCGTTTTTCTTTTTTGCCACCATAAAGAATTGCTAATGGGTGAGTTTAGTTTTCTGATGGAAAAAAATTACGTGCAAATATTTTGATGTTTCTGGCAGCGAAAGTGTTAATCGAGGGTATACGCTACAGCACACTTTTCTTGCACCTGTTCCCAGCTGATTCCAGCCTCCAACTGTACATTCTAGACCTCAAACTGCGGGTTTTTCTATTAAGCCAAAGACAGGTCTGCTATATTTAGAGCATTGGATATTATTCACATGTAAACTCATCCTTTCAAAGCCCCATTTACAGCCAGATAGATTTAGGGCAGAGTTCCATTTGTAGGCAAGCAAGCACCTGTACAGAGGATGGACTAATTACTGATACAGTGTTTTTAAAAGGTTAATCCACATCTCACAGAAAAAGCTCAAATATGGACTTAAAGGATAAGTGGAAGATTTGTTCCTAAATGACAATATGAAGCGGTGTGTAGTGTATATGTCTGTTGTATATAAAACAACAGATTGTGTTTTAGAATACTGAGATCCAATGCATGTCCCAGTTTGAGAGGTCCACACTCTCAATCAGTACCTGCTGGCAATTTAATGATGATGACAGATTAAATAACTGCTACTCAGGACTGTAACTTATACTAATCTCAGGCAGCATAGGTGCATATATGTCCTCTACTTAACCTCTACACTACATTAACAAAAACATTGATACCTGCACTACACTAACACTAAACATTAACCACTACACTACATATTAACCCCTCATTAACATAAAACATTGATCCCTACATTAGACGTGAACCCCTACACTACACTAACAAAAACATTAACATCTGTATTACACTAACACTAAACATTAACCACTACACTACATATTAACCCCTCATTAACATAAAACATTGATCCCTACATTAGACGTGAACCCCTACACTACACTAACAAAAACATTAACATCTGTATTACACTAACACTAATCATTAACCACTACACTACATATTAACCTCTCATTGACATAAAACATTGATCCCTACATGAGACGTGAACCCCTACACTACACTAACAAAAACATTAACATCTGTATTACACTAACACTAAACATTAACCACTACACTACATATTAACCCCTCATTAATATAAAACATTGATCCCTACATTAGACATGAACCCCTACACTACACTAACAAAAACATTGATACCTGCATTACACTAACACTAAACATTAAAGGGACACTATAGTCACCCAGACCACTTCAGCTCAATTAAGTTGTCTGGGTGCCAGGTCCCTCTAGGGTAAACCCTGCCCAGTGGTGTATCTTGGTTTTGTGCTGCCCTAGGCAGGACAAAACTCAGACATCCCCCACCCCCTGCGCACGCCACCCCCACCCAACCCTTCCCCCCTGCCCCACCTTCTAAATACACACACATTCACTGACAGATACGCATGCACTAGCTAACAGAAACACACACTTGCTAACAGACACACACTAACAGACACAATTACTAACAGACACACACAGTCAGACACACACACACAGTCGGACACACAGTCAGACACACACACTAACAGACACACACACACTATCAGACACACACAGTCAGACACACACACTAACAGACGCACACACACACACTAACAGACACACACACACACACTAACAGACACACACACTAACATACACACACACACACACACACACAAACAGACACACATAGTCAGACACACACTAACAGACACACACACTAACAGACACACACAGTCAGACACACACACTAACAGACACACACACATTCACTCACATTCAAGATACATAATAATAAAGCATGTATTAGGGGGAAATAATGCAATGCTGGAGCTCTGAAGACATTTTGGTTAATTTTGATTTCTGACACACAGTTCACTGTTATGTAAATGATCATGCTTTTTATCCCCATATTGTACAGATGTTGTATTTGGGAAACTATGTCTTGCAATGAATGAACAATAATGTACAGATCACGTGGGTCTTAATCTCAAGCAAAACCAGGACATACATGTCTGCCCAAAATTATTGGGAGTTACACTACAGAGCGGTGACTGCCACCTTTGTTTTTTTCAATTTGACATTTTTTAATAAGTCAAAGAATTAAAACGGTCATCTGGGTACAGAAAAGAAGTGGGTCTATGCATTAACATTGATTGGTCCACAATTGCAATAAACAATTTATATTATACGTGAGTATCATTCGTGAGTGTCCTTCTTTATATTCATCCTAATATTTTCACCTGCCATTCAGGACTATAACTCCCAGTGATCAAGGACAGCACTAGGTGTGTATGTATGCCCCAGTGCTGCTGTAACAGTGAAGTGCTCTCCCCTACACTACATTAAATAGCACTACAATTCATGTATTTGCTCACCTTACTGTAGTTCACTGGAATAAAGCAGAACATTGTCTTTTAGTGCCAGTAACCTGTGTTTATTATACATTATCCTCCCCATAGCCAGTAACCTCTGTTTATTATACATTATCCTCCCATAGCCAGTAACCTGTGTTTATTATACATTATCCCCCCATAGCCAGTAACCTGTGTTTATTATACATTATCCCCCATAGCCAGTAACCTGTGTTTATTATACATTATCCTCCCATAGCCAGTAACCTGTGTTTATTATACATTATCCCCCCATAGCCAGTAACCTGTGTTTATTATACATTATTCTCCCATAGCCAGTAACCTGTGTTTATTATACATTATCCTCCCATAGCCAGTAACCTGTGTTTATTATACATTATCCCCCCATAGCCAGTAACCTGTGTTTATTATACATTATCCCCCCATAGCCAGTAACCTGTGTTTATTATACATTATCCTCCCATAGCCAGTAACCTGTGTTTATTATACATTATCCCCCCATAGCCAGTAACCTGTGTTTATTATACATTATCCCCCATAGCCAGTAACCTGTGTTTATTATACATTATCCTCCCATAGCCAGTAACCTGTGTTTATTATACATTATCCCCCCATAGCCAGTAACCTGTGTTTATTATACATTATTCTCCCATAGCCAGTAACCCATGTTTATTATACATTATCCCTCCCATAGCCAGTAACCTGTGTTTTTATACATTATCCCTCCCATAGCCAGTAACCTGTGTTTATTATACATTATCCTCCCATAGCCACAGGCCCGGACTGGCCATCGGGCACACCGGGCAAATGCCCGGCGGGCCGCGATGGCCGTGGGGCCGAGGCCGGCAGGGGAAGTCCCAGGATCTCCCCGGCCGGCCCCTGCAGGGCCAGCGCTATCCGAGCGCCGGCCCCGCTGGTTTCAATGATGGGCCGGTGGGGAGATCAAAGATCTCCCTCACCGGCCCACATACAGTATATTCCGGCCGCCAGCAGGGAGAGAGCGAGGGAGCCAGGAGAGGACCCGGCGGAGCTCTACCTTGCAGCTCCGCCGGGTTCCTCTCGCGAGATCCGGAGCGTTGCCATGGCAACGACCGGATCTCGCGAGAGTGAACTCTAGCCCGCAGGCTAGAGTTCACTCACCCACTGGACCACCAGGGATGGTGTCACCGTGCCGGTACCCCCCTCCCAGATACCAGCATGCCGGTCCCCCCCTCCCAGGCTAAAAGGTAAGAAGGGAGGGGGGGACATAATGCCTACTTGTTTTTTGTTTTTATATACCCTCCCAAACACACACACCACTCTCACACCCATCATCCACAGCACTCTAACATACACATCACACACAGCACTCTCACACCCATCATCCACAGCACTCTCACACACAGCACTCTCACACCCATCATCCACAGCACTCTCACACACAGCACTCTAACATACACATCACACACAGCACTCGCACACCCATCATCCACACTCCACAGCACTCTCACACACAGCCCTCTAACATACACATCACACACAGCACTCTCACACCCATCATCCACACTCCACAGCACTCTCACACACAGCCCTCTAACATACACATCACACACAGCACTCTCACACCCATCATCCACAGCACTCTCACACCCATCATCCACAGCACTCTCACACACAGCACTCTAACATACACATCACACACAGCACTCTCACACACACAGCACTCTCACACACAGCACTCTCACACACAGCACTCTCACACACAGCACTCTCTCACACAGCACTCTCACACACAGCACTCTCACACACAGCACTCTCACACACACACAGCACTCTCACACACACACAGCACTCTCTCACACACACAGCACTCTCTCACACACACAGCACTCTCTCACACACACAGCACTCTCACACACACAGCACTCTCACACACAGCACTCTCACACACAGCACTCTCACACACAGCACTCACACACAGCACTCTCACACACACAGCACTCTCTCACACACAGCACTCTCTCACACACAGCACTCTCTCACACACAGCACTCTCTCACACACATCACACACAGCACTCTCACACACACATCACACACAGCACTCTCACACAGCACTCTCACACACACATCACACACAGCACTCTCACACACACATCACACACAGTACTCTCACACACATCATACACAGCACCCTCACACAAATAAATCACACACAGCACCCTCACACACCTCACATACACACAGAACCCCCCCGACACACTGCACCACACACATACACAATACTTCCAAACATATTTATATAATATATATATATATATATATATATATATATATATATATATACAGTATATATATATATAATATTCACACACACAAACTATAGCCTGTATGCACACTCTTGCTACATCCCCTATACACACATTCTCTTCAGCCCCTAGCCACATATGCATTACATTACACCACAAACACAACACGACTAAAACCGACCTTATAACACAATACCACACCACAATCAGCTCACTCTGCACACACACAATGGCAGGCTCCAAAACATGCACAATACTCTTTCCTGGCATTTTTGTCTCCTGGTATCCATTTATAGAGACACCAGAGACAAGTTGCAAGGAAACACAGTGCAAGCATGTTATTAAATTTGCTTGCGCTGTGCAGAACAAATACAGGGCTTTTTTCTCATGCTAGAGCTCTTCAGCAGAGCTCTGCGCATGGTCTGCCCTGGAAGAGCATTGAACCAACATGCTCACTTTGAGAGGGGGCGTGTTTGTCATTAATGATGACAAAACACACTCTCTCTGCCCCGCCCTCTTCTTAGTGGGCCGCTGTGATAAAAAAATGCCCGGGCCGAATTTTTTTCCCAGTCCGGCCCTGCATAGCCAGTAACCTGTGTTTATTATACATTATCCCTCCCATAGCCAGTAACCTGTGTTTATTATACATTATCCCTCCCATAGCCAGTAACCTGTGTTTATTATACATTATCCCTCCCATAGCCAGTAACCTGTGTTTATTATACATTATCCCCCCATAGCCAGTAACCTGTGTTTATTCTACATTATCCCCCCATAGCCAGTAACCTGTGTTAATTATGTGGTGGAATCTCGGTAAAAATAAATTTAGTAGGCCGAGATTACCACGTGGCATGTGTACGTGCATATGCTGACGTATCGATCAGTTAGTTGCACGTGGCAAGATACGATCAGTAGTGTACGGAGCATGTGCAAGAATACAGGATGTAGTATTCCCCTCCTCCATAGTGCTGGACAGGCCATGCGGTCAAACAGGAAGTTAATTCTTATATTGTAATGATTGGTCAAGAGAATGTGCGGGTGGAGCTTAATATGGGAGGAGTTATATGCCTATATAAGGAGCCTGCACTATTGTCCGGGGCTCAGAATTTGCTGTATTTTGGTGACGCTAGTCCCTCTGAGTCCCGATCGGTGATCCAATAAAGAATCTCTTCCTTCCTGAAGAAACCTGTGTCCATCTCTCTGTGCTTGGCTTCCGTCAGTTTCTCCGGTATCATTTGGTGCATTGGCCGGGAAGCTCATCGTTCAACGGTAGCTGAGAGGCAGAGGCGTGAGACGGTCTATCTTTGCCCACGTTCTCTACGGCTGCACCCCTGAACTTCTGCGTGGACCTCCCTTCGTCTCGGCGCCACTGGTCTGTTGTCCAGGAGATCATCGGCCTCTACGTGAGAAGTGCTGGGGTGTCCCCGTCGATGAGTGTGAACTCAGGTTCAGGAACGAGGAGGTAAGACAACTGCTGTTTTAGACGGCAGGACCCGCTAGGGGTATACCGATTGTGCGGTAGGCCCAAAGGGGTTTTTGAATCTGTATCTGCCCCCTCTGTCGGAGGGAAGGAGCGAAGGCGCACCGCTCGATCGAACGCTCTTTAGTCAGACCGTTTGATTTGGTTAGTCAGGCGGGGCGCTCTGGTGTAAAATAGCCCTAGCCGGACACCGGTGTCTTGTCTAGACTAGCGTTCTAGGGTGTATATTTTGTTCGCTAGGTCGGAGGGACCGGGAGACTAAGCGGCGTCTGTGTAAATTCGGTTCGCTAGTTCTCATCCTATCTGGGCTAAGTGGGAAGGCGTGTAAATTTGGAACCCACTAGACTTTTGATAGTACGACTAAGAGGCGTCTGTGTAAATTCGGTCCTCTAGCTCGTTGTATAGTGCGACTAAGAGGCGTCTGTGTAAATTCGGTTCTCTAGCTCGCTATATATGTGGTGATTGGGCAGTGTGGCTAACCAAAACGTATGTAGATTGTTTTTAGGTAGTCCATTCAAGGTACTGGCCAATAGTTTAGTTGGGAATTGTAAATGTGTTAGCGATTGTTTAGTAAAGTGTATATCTTGTTAGATAGCGCGAGCTCAGCCGTCTAGCGAGAGTGTTAATAGTGTGTTGCTGTATTATAGTGCACGGTACCATAACCCTGTATATTTACTGACATTGTATAATAAGTACTAATCATTGTCGTCCATTGCATGTTTAACACCATAACCACTAATAATTGTATTGTGACCTTAACTTGTGCTTTGACCTATGCTAACCGTACTGTGACCGCTATTTGTAAAAGACGATGTTACTGGGGTGTGTTATAGACGGGTAATTCGTATATAGAGAATTATAGCGTGGGTGACTGTATAGTTACGCCAAAGGGCATAATATTGATTCTATAGTGACTGGTGTAACAGCTGTGTGTGTACGGGAATTCCCTGAGTGTTTATTGTTATTGTGTACGTTTCACTTGGTAACCGTACCACGTGGTGCTGTTGCCAGAGGAAACGGGTGTGACTGTTGAATAGTACGCGTGTATAGTAATCGTTGTCGACGACGTTCCATTGTTAAATATGGGTGCGTCGCAGTCAACGATTCCGGATCCCTTAGGATGTATGGTTAAGAATTTTAAAAAGGGATTCAAGGTTTGTGATTTTGGGGTTAAGATGTCTTCTGTGCGTTTAGTTACTTTGTGCACTAGGGAGTGGCCTACTTTGGTTGCGGCATGGCCGCCACGTGGCAGTTTGGATCCAACTCTGGTACAGCGCTTACACGTGGCTGTATCGGGTAGGCCTGAACTTTACGGCCAGTTTCCTTATATTGACTGTTGGAGACAGGCCGTAAATGACTCGCCAAAATGGCTCCAGACATGCCACGAGGAGCAGTGTCGCCTCATGGTAGCTAGGACTTGTTCGTCCACTAGGACTGGTGTTAGGCCCATTTTGGACACGCCCCCTGAGTCCGAGATCCCTTTGCCGCCCCCTTACTTTCCGTTAAGAGGAAGTGACGCAAACGCAGGAAGTCCTGCACCCCTCCCCTCATTACCCTCATCCACTTCCGCTTCCTCCTCCAGCACAGGATCCACACCCCCTCGTACTAAATCTCCCCTTCCGGAACCAGAACCCACCCCCATTAAAAACGAATATCCTGATTTGGCGCCACTTCAGACTTCCGGTCAAGCTTCATCTAGCTCGGCCCGAAGTGTTCTATTTACCACCTTTTCCCAAAACCAACCTCCCACATCCCCATACCCTATCTCTCCCCGACCGGAACCCATGACTGACGCCTCTCTACGTAGCCCCATCCAAACCCGACAGTTGACTGGTACCCAACAGTTAAAGCACTATCAGATGCCTCTTCGCCTAAATCCCGGGTCAGCTTATATCGATGCCGCAGGTCAAATGGCACACGCTGACCCAGTCTTCGTATATGTCCCATTTACCACTACCGACCTTTTAAACTGGAAGACCCATAATTCCTCGTATACTGAGAAACCACAAGCCATGACTGATCTGTTCACCTCAATAGTACAGACACATAATCCGACATGGGCTGATTGCCAGCAGTTACTAATGACTTTATTTAACAATGAGGAAAGGACAAGAATAAATCAAGCAGCCATTAAAGCATTAGAAGATAGAGCCCGTGCTTTGAACCAAGCTAATCCAGCAGCATGGGCCGCAACACACTATCCCAACACTGATCCTGATTGGAACGTAAATGGTGCTGATATGGTTCAACTCAGAGCCTATAGAGACGCTATAATTGCTGGCATGAAAGCAGGAGGAAAGAAAGCCATTAACATGTCGAAGACAGTTGAGGTGATCCAGAAAAGCGATGAAGCACCCAGTGTCTTTTATGACCGATTATTGGAGGCGTACCGCTTGTACACCCCCTTTAATCCGGAAGATGCAGACAATTCCCGAATGGTTAACTCCGCCTTTGTCAGCCAAGCATACGGAGATATTAAGCGCAAGCTACAAAAGTTAGAAGGGTTTGCAGGTATGTCCATCACCCAACTAATGGAGGTAGCAAATAAGGTCTATATGAACAGGGATACAGAAAATAAGAAAGAGGAAGAGCGCAAGATGCGTAAAAAGGCTGATATGCTAGCGGTAGCGATCGCAGGCGTAGATAAACGGGGCCCAGATAGAGGCGATAGTAAGTGGAATGAGGAACCTCTAAGTAGAAATCAGTGCGCTTACTGTAGGGAAGAAGGGCATTGGAGAAATGAGTGTCCGCGAAGAGAACAGTCTGAGAGAGACAGACCTAGGTCAGGTTACGGAAACTTTAGAGGCAGAGCGAGAGGTAGAGGAGGCCCTGGAGGGAGTAATGGTTATAGAGGGAGTAATGGGAACAGAGGAAGTGTTAGGGAAGACAGGTATATTCCAGCAGCGCAAAGGTCCCGCGATAGAGAAGGTAGGGACTTCGTAGGATTGGCTGACACGGTCATGGAGGACTATTGATACCGACCGGGCTCCATCCCCCTTGGTCGAGCGGAGCCTATGGTCGATGTATCAATAGGGGGAAAAAGGAGTGCGTTCATGATCGACACTGGTGCTGAACATTCAGTGGTGACTAATCTAGTTGCTCCTCCATCTGAAAGGACTATTACTGTGATAGGAGCAACTGGAAGAAGTGCTGAAAGACCGGTTCTTAAAAGTCGACTCTGTACATTGGGAGGCCACGTAGTAAAACACCAATTCCTTTATATGCCTGAATGTCCAGTCCAATTGCTGGGACGTGATATGCTATCAAAATTACAAGCGCAGATTACGTTCCTACCAAATGGAACAACATCTTTGAAGTTTAATGGACCTTCAGGTATTATGACTTTATCCATACCAAAGGAAGAAGAGTGGCGACTTTATACAGTGTTGACTAGCCAAAACCCTAGGAGTGATGAGACATTGTTTAACATACCAGGAGTTTGGGCAGAGAACAACCCACCAGGACTGGCCCGCAATATTCCACCTATAAAAATTGAACTAAAACTTGGGGTTTATCCAGTAAGCCTAAGACAATACCACATCCCACAGAAGGCTAAGAAGAACATCCAATCCTATCTGGATAAATTCATACGGTATGGTATCCTAAAATTCTGTACTTCCCCTTGGAACACCCCATTGCTGCCTGTTCAAAAGCCCGGTACAGATGAGTATCGACCTGTGCAGGACTTAAGAGCAGTCAATGATGCGGTTGTTAGCATACATCCAGTTGTACCCAATCCATATAACCTGCTTGCTTTAATTCCGGGCGGGGCTACTTACTTCACAGTCTTAGATCTCAAAGATGCCTTCTTTTGCCTCCGAATTGCCGCAGAAAGTCAATGTATTTTCGCTTTCCAATGGGAGAACGCTGTAACAGGCTCAAAACGCCAAATGACTTGGACAAGACTGCCCCAAGGGTTTAAAAATTCACCTACCCTATTTGGTTCAGCCCTAAGTCAAGATCTATTGGATTTCGAGTCCATCCCAGGAGAGTGTGTATTGTTACAGTATGTAGATGACTTGTTGATAGCAGCAGTTACAAAAGAAATCTGTCAGCAAGCAACGCACGATCTACTGCACATTCTCTGGAAGGCAGGATACAAGGTGTCTAGAAAGAAGGCTCAGTTGTGTTTGCCAACTGTCAAGTATCTGGGATTCCATATCTCTGAAGGTCAAAGGATTATGGGGCCAGAGAGAAAAGAAGCTGTCTGCCAAATACCAACACCCAGGAATAGAAGACAAGTGCGAGAATTCTTGGGGGCAGCAGGCTTCTGTAGGATATGGATTCCCAGCTATGCGATACTAGCAAAACCTCTGTACGCAGCTATCAAAGGTACAGAGCACGACCCCTTCTTATGGACCCAAGAACAGCAAACGGCATTTGAAGATGTGAAGAAGGCTTTGATGAGTGCCCCAGCATTAGGTCTACCTGATCACACACGACCATTCTACTTATATGTACACGAGCAAAGAAGAATGGCTGTGGGAGTATTGACACAGTACTTGGGATCATGGCAAAGACCTGTTGCCTACATGTCTAAGCAATTGGATGCAGTGGCCAGCGGACTTCCACCTTGTCTAAGAGCCGTAGCTGCAGCCGCCCTGCTAGTAGCTGAAGCCGATAAACTCACTCTGGGTCAAGAACTTTATGTACGAGTCCCACATGCAGTACAGACGTTGTTGGATTACAAAGGAAATCATTGGTTTAGTAACAGCCGTATGACCAAGTATCAAGCAATGTTGTGTGAAAACCCAAGAGTGCATTTAGAGACTGTAAACACCTTAAATCCAGCTACCCTTTTGCCACAACCTACTGAAAGTCAACATGATTGTTTGGAAGTAATGGATGAAGTATTTTCAAGTAGACCAGATCTTCGTGATTTTCCCATCCAGAACCCCGATGTTCAATATTATACCGACGGCAGTAGTTATGTGAAAGAAGGGATCCGCTATGCAGGATATGCAGTGACAACAATAGACAAGGTGATAGAAGCTCGGCCACTGGTGAAAGGAACATCAGCACAAAAGGCAGAATTAATAGCACTAACACGAGCGTTACAATTGGCTGAAGGTTTAAGAGTGAATATCTATACGGACTCTAAGTATGCGTTTTTAACCACTCATGCCCACGGAGCTTTGTATAAAGAAAGAGGACTACTGAATTCAGAAGGCAAAGAAATCAAGTACGCAGCCGAAATCCTACAACTATTGGAAGCAGTGTGGGAGCCGAAAGAAGTCGGTATTATTCATTGTCGAGCGCATCTGAGAGGAGATGGTGATGTAACCAAGGGAAATCGGATGGCAGATAGTGCAGCTAAGCGTGCTGCTGAATCAGGAAGACAGGAGTATGTGGGGCATATAGCTGCTCTAATACCAACCCCACTATCTCAATGGACTCCAGTTTATACAACTCAAGAAGAGGAGTGGTTAAAGACTGAACCGGGAAAGTATTTGGAGAACAAGTGGTATCAGCTAGAAGATGGAAGAATAGTCATACCAGCATCACTAGCGGTAGAAATTGTCCAAAATTATCATAACGGGACACATTCTGGGAGAGACAGTACTGAAGAATCTCTCAGGAAACATTTCTACATACCGAGATTGTCCAACTTGACTCAGGCCATTGTACGCAGATGTGTAACGTGTGCTAAGAATAATGCAAGACAAGGACCAGTAAAGCCACCAGGAGTCCAGTTTATGGGGGGACTCCCCATGTCCGATCTACAAATAGACTTTACAGTGATGCCTAAATCGGGTGGACATCGTTACCTGCTGGTAATTGTGTGCACCTATTCAGGCTGGGTAGAAGCATGTCCTACTCGTACAGAGAAAGCAGGAGAAGTTGTAAGATTCCTGCTACGAGAAATAATACCCCGATATGGACTACCCTGTTCTATAGGATCGGACAATGGTCCAGCTTTTGTTCACCAGTGCCTACAACAACTGACTCATATGCTTGGTATAAAGTGGAGGCTTCATACTGCATATAGACCCCAGAGTTCTGGTAAGTTAGAGAGAATGAATAGAACTATAAAGAACCAGTTGGCTAAAATGTGTCAGGAAACCCAACTTAAGTGGAACGTTCTCTTACCTATAGCTCTATTGCGAATCCGCAGTACCCCTACCAGAAGGATGGGCCTCTCTCCTTTTGAAATTATGTATGGGCGACCACCTCCCGTACTTGGTAACTTAAGGGGGGATTTGAGTCAGTTGGGAGAAGGAATTACCCGGCAGCAGGTTGTAGAGTTGGGTAAGACTATGGAGGAGGTACAGAAATGGGTACAAGATAGATTACCTGTGAATATTTATCCCCCTGTTCATAGTTATCATCCAGGAGACCAAGTGTGGATTAAAGAGTGGAATAATGTACCGTTAGGGCCCAAGTGGAGAGGTCCTTATGTTGTTCTTTTGTCTACCCCTACAGCGATAAAAGTAGCCGAAGTGACTCCGTGGATACATCACTCCAGGGTTAAACCAGCAGCAGTCGATTCTTGGCAAGTTACAGCAGATCCAGAGAATCCCTGCAAGATTCGGTTGAAACGCACTACTCAGTCGGAGTAACGAGGAATTATTGTGGATTATAAATTTTATTGTTACAGGTGTGAGTGAGAAGGCCATAATAAAGCCTGTCCGCTTACCATCACATAGTGTATAAGCCAGGAAAGTCCCGAAGGGACACCTGTGAAGACGAGCAGAACTCCATTCCCTGCAGCCCTCACATCCTGGAAGCTGAGGTTCCATCGCACGGACGAAGACTGAGGATGACGGCGAAAGATGTGCTTTTGATTGTGTTTATTTACATGTGTTTTTATATTCAGGAAGGTAGAGGTACCGACACTCCTAGCTGTGAGGTATGCATTAAGACTACGAGAACAGGTAACCATATTTCCCAAACCCTAATTTGGCATTCACAATACGAATGTAAAGGAGAGGTATCAAGATGTAGATACCTAAATATAGACTATAGTGTGTGCCATTTAGGAGTAGGAGAACCTAAGTGCTTCAGTCCGGAGTATCAACCTCGTACAATTTGGTTGACTCTCAGGAATGGAGATCCTCAGGGGACCCTAATTAATAAGACGGTATTAGAATCTGTACATTCTTCGGGTGTTCTGCTATTTGATGCGTGTAAAGCGATATCGAGTGGTAGAAAGCCGTGGAATGTATGTGGGGATCTTAGATGGGAGAGGACGTATGGGTCTAATGATAAATATATTTGTCCCAGTAGTAAAAATAAGTATGTAAGTCCTAGATGCCCAAATAAAGACTATAACTTTTGCCCATATTGGTCTTGTGTGGGGTGGGCGACTTGGGGACAGACAGTAGATAAAGACATGATAGTGACTAAGTTGCCGACTAGCCCTTATTGTAAGTCTATGGAATGCAACCCAGTCCATATACTTATTAATAACCCCGACAAGTTCCTAGATAAGTATGGAAATTTATTTGGGTTTCAGATATACGGGACGGGTTTAGATCCTGGGACATTATTGTTTATAGGGATAGAGACTGATACGGTATCCTCCCAGACTCATCAAGTATACCATTCCTTTTATGAAGAGATGAGCATAGATAATAAGATCCCCCATAATGCTAAAAACCTGTTCATTGACCTAGCTGAAAGTATTGCCGGTAGTCTTAATGTTACCAACTGCTATGTGTGTGGAGGTACTAACATGGGAGACCAATGGCCTTGGGAAGCAAAGGAGGTAATGTCCGGTTCTGAGGCAGTTGACCAACTAATATCTACACAAGCCGATTATCATATGAGTGTTAGAGGTAAATCTGAGTGGAGATTAAAGACCTCCATCATAGGTTATGTTTGCATAGCAAGGAAAGGAATAATGTATAATACTTCTGTAGGAGAATTAACTTGTCTAGGGCAAAAAGCTTATGATGATGATACTAAAAATACAACTTGGTGGTCGGCTTCAAATGTCTCAGAACCATCTAACCCGTTTGCTAGATACGCCAATTTAAAGGATGTGTGGTTTGATTTATCCATCACATCTACCTGGAGAGCCCCAGCAAATTTGTACTGGATCTGTGGTAAGAAAGCCTATTCGGAGCTGCCACAGGACTGGGAAGGGGCATGTGTGTTGGGTATGCTCAAACCATCCTTCTTCTTGTTACCGATTGAAACAGGTGAGACTTTAGGTGTTAAAGTGTATGATGTGAATCATAGGAAGAAAAGGGGACCCATAGAGATAGGCACCTGGGAAGATAATGAATGGCCTCCCCAGCGTATCATAGATTATTATGGGCCAGCCACGTGGGCAGAAGATGGTACCTTTGGTTATAGAACCCCTATTTATATGCTCAATCGTATTATAAGATTACAGGCGGTGGTTGAGATTATCACAAATGAGACATCACAGGCGCTCAATCTTCTAGCGAAGCATAACACCAGGATGAGGACAGCAGTATACCAGAATAGATTAGCCTTGGATTACCTTTTGGCAGTAGAGGGAGGTGTATGTGGGAAGTTTAACCTAAGCAATTGCTGTCTTCAAATAGACGACGAAGGGCAAGCAATAGCTGAGCTTACTAGCCATATGGTTAAACTAGCGCATGTGCCTACTCAGGTATGGAAAGGGTACAATCCAAGTAGTTGGTTTGGTAGCTGGTATGAGTGGTTTGGAGGGCTTAAGGCAGTGGTAGGTGGAGTCCTACTGATTTTACTGTTGTGTCTACTCCTACCGTGTCTTATACCCTTAGTAGTCAGGTCTGTGCAAAGCCTGATAGGAAGTATAGCAGAGAGGAAGGCTGCTGCACAGATAATGGCGATATATAAGTATAAGGCTTTAGATCAGGGAGAACCAATGCAGGAAGATGAGTGTTAAAAGATTCACATCATAAGATAAGTCTGGTCTGGTTCAAGGTAACTTGCGGTGTAAGCAAACCAAGGTTAAGTGATGCCTCAAGTAATTGTAAAATATCAAGAGGCATCAAAGGGGGGAATGTGGTGGAATCTCGGTAAAAATAAATTTAGTAGGCCGAGATTACCACGTGGCATGTGTACGTGCATATGCTGACGTATCGATCAGTTAGTTGCACGTGGCAAGATACGATCAGTAGTGTACGGAGCATGTGCAAGAATACAGGATGTAGTATTCCCCTCCTCCATAGTGCTGGACAGGCCATGCGGTCAAACAGGAAGTTAATTCTTATATTGTAATGATTGGTCAAGAGAATGTGCGGGTGGAGCTTAATATGGGAGGAGTTATATGCCTATATAAGGAGCCTGCACTATTGTCCGGGGCTCAGAATTTGCTGTATTTTGGTGACGCTAGTCCCTCTGAGTCCCGATCGGTGATCCAATAAAGAATCTCTTCCTTCCTGAAGAAACCTGTGTCCATCTCTCTGTGCTTGGCTTCCGTCAGTTTCTCCGGTATCAATTATACATTATCCTCCCATAGCCAGTAACCTGTGTTTATTATACATTATCCTCCTATAGCCAGTAACCTGTGCTTATTATACATTATCCCCCCATAGCCAGTAACCTGTGTTCATTATACATTATCCTCCCCATAGCCAGTAACCTGTGTTTATTATACATTACCCCCATAGCCAGTAACCTGTGTTTATTATACATTATCCCCCCATAGCCAGTAACCTGTGTTTATTATACATTATCCCTCCCATAGCCAGTAACCTGTTTATTATACATTATCCTCCCATAGCCAGTAACCTGTGCTTATTATACATTAACCCCCCCATAGCCAGTAACCTGTGTTTATTATACATTATCCCTCCCATAGCCAGTAACCTGTGTTTATTATACATTATCCCCACCATAGCCAGTAACCTGTGTTTATTATACATTATCCTCCCATAGCCAGTAACCTGTGTTTATTATACATTATCCCTCCCATAGCCAGTAACCTGTGTTTATTATACATTATCCCTCCCATAGCCAGTAACCTGTGTTTATTATACATTATCCCCCCATAGCCAGTAACCTGTGTTTATTCTACATTATCCCCCCATAGCCAGTAACCTGTGTTAATTATACATTATCCTCCCATAGCCAGTAACCTGTGTTTATTATACATTATCCTCCCATAGCCAGTAACCTGTGCTTATTATACATTATCCCCCCATAGCCAGTAACCTGTGTTCATTATACATTATCCTCCCCATAGCCAGTAACCTGTGTTTATTATACATTACCCCCATAGCCAGTAACCTGTGTTTATTATACATTATCCTCCCATAGCCAGTAACCTGTGTTTATTATACATTATCCTCCCCATAGCCAGTTACCTGTGTTTATTATACATTATCCCCCCATAGCCAGTAACCTGTGTTTATTATACATTATCCTCCCATAGCCAGTAACCTGTGTTTATTATACATTATCCCTCCATAGCCAGTAACCTGTGTTTATTATACATTATCCCTCCCATAGCCAGTAACCTGTGTTTATTATACATTATCCCCCCATAGCCAGTAACCTGTGTTTATTATACATTATCCCTCCCATAGCCAGTAACCTGTTTATTATACATTATCCTCCCATAGCCAGTAACCTGTGCTTATTATACATTAACCCCCCATAGCCAGTAACCTGTGTTTATTATACATTATCCCTCCCATAGCCAGTAACCTGTGTTTATTATACATTATCCCCACCATAGCCAGTAACCTGTGTTTATTATGCATTATCCTCCCATAGCCAGTAACCTGTGTTTATTATACATTATCCCCCCATAGCCAGTAACCTGTGCTTATTATACATTATCCCTCCCATAGCCAGTAACCTGTGTTTATTATACATTATCCCCACCATAGCCAGTAACCTGTGTTTATTATACATTATCCTCCCATAGCCAGTAACCTGTCTTTATTATACATTATCCCCCCATAGCCAGTAACCTGTGCTTATTATACATTATCCTCCCATAGCCAGTAACCTGTGTTTATTATACATTATCCCTCCCATAGCCAGTAACCTGTGTTTATTATACATTATCCTCCCATAGCCAGTAACCTGTGTTTATTATACATTATCCCTCCATAGCCAGTAACCTGTGTTTATTATACATTATCCCTCCCATAGCCAGTAACCTGTGTTTATTATACATTATCCCCCCATAGCCAGTAACCTGTGTTTATTATACATTATCCCTCCCATAGCCAGTAACCTGTTTATTATACATTATCCTCCCATAGCCAGTAACCTGTGCTTATTATACATTAACCCCCCATAGCCAGTAACCTGTGTTTATTATACATTATCCCTCCCATAGCCAGTAACCTGTGTTTATTATACATTATCCCCACCATAGCCAGTAACCTGTGTTTATTATACATTATCCTCCCATAGCCAGTAACCTGTGTTTATTATACATTATCCTCCCATAGCCAGTAACCTGTGTTTATTATACATTATCCCCACCATAGCCAGTAACCTGTGTTTATTATACATTATCCTCCCATAGCCAGTAACCTGTGCTTATTATACATTATCCCTCCCATAGCCAGTAACCTGTGTTTATTATACATTATCCTCCCATAGCCAGTAACCTGTCTTTATTATACATTATCCCCCCATAGCCAGTAACCTGTGCTTATTATACATTATCCTCCCATAGCCAGTAACCTGTGTTTATTATACATTATCCCTCCCATAGCCAGTAACCTGTGTTTATTATACATTATCCCCCCCATAGCCAGTAACGTGTGTTTATTTACATTATCCCCCCCATAGCCAGTAACCTGTGTTTATTGTACATTATCCCCCATAGTCATTTATCGTTGGACCTAGGCAGCATGATGTATTAGGCCGGCCCAGAGAGTGAGTGAGTGAATAATACAATATATATGTTCAGAAACATATTAGTAATATATGTAAATCGGGTTCATGCAAAGAGGGTGAAAAGGTATTAAAGAAAAACACACTTATTGCATCAAATTTACAAAGCCAAACTTTTAAAAGCTTTCCTCATTTCTTTCTCGGGATGAGGAATATATCGGTTGTAGACTGAGGATTTCCATCTGCCCAATCTTTTAATAATATGCACTGGAGTGTCAGTGTTGAAGGAGACCGAAGCTGCCCCTATTCTAAATGAAAGACCCGAGACATGGATACAACCCAATCTTGGGAGTAGTGTTCTGATGTAGAAGATGAATTTAGCCGTAGTCAGAGGGATTCAGTGAGAGTAGTGGTGAAATGTGTGTGGCATGACTGAGTGTGGGTAAGTAAGAGTCAAGTATTTTAACTGGGCACTAGTTCTAGGTGGGATAAAGTGGTATAGCGGATGGATGAGTAGTTTGCTTCGTTTTAGAGGTTTGTAGAGAAAGTATATAGTGATCATGATTTTTAGCGATATCCAATATTTTTAAGGTGGTCTCAAACAAACATAAAATGCTATATAAAATTTGTGGGAATATCGAAATGTCGTGTACAGTAAATCAGAGAGGGCTCAGAATATCGATCCATCGATCGGTAACCTGGATGAAGTAGGGGATCTATCTGTTTTATTAAATACGCGGTAATATGCTTTTAATGGGATAGGACGTTAGGAAAGGTGTGTGATTGGGATAAGTGGTTGTGGCTGTATTTACCTTATCCTGGGACCGACCTGGCTCCTAAGCTTGAGCCGCGCGTGGCTGGATCACTCCTGCCTCCACACGAGCCGCATGCGGCTTGATCTCCTCTTCTGACTTAGCCGCGTGCACTGACCGCAGTGATCGGTCACGTGGCCCGCCTGGCACTAGGAGCACGGCTTGAGTCACGAGCTCGCTCTTAAAGGGGCAGTGGGAGCCAAAAGTTGATTCAGGCTCCCATTGGCCCACGTCATTCCAGCACCCCCACACACGAACGTTTTGGGGGCGTAGGCATGACGTGGGCCAATCAAATGTTAAAGGATATTTAAACTTCCCTAGCCCTATCCACTTTGTCCTATCATGGTTTCTGTGTCAGTACCCTATAGTGCGTTCCTTGATCTATTTTGTTTATTTTGGTATTGACCATGGCTTTGTTCTTGACTCTGAATTTATCTTTAACCCTTTCCTGTCTTGTTTGCCCGTGTGACTGATTACCATCTACCTGACCGCTATTAAGCATGTCGGGTCGGTCAGGTAGGAGCAACATTGCTGGGTCATCCCCTTCTGGGGTGAAATTCGCTTATTGATAGCTGCTTAAAGTGAGATATTGAGGGAGCTCACACGAAGTGCGTCTTTCCTCCATGACAGCTAGGGCCCGCCTCCCGGAAGCTGCATTCTTAGTGAGAGGAGGGACAGTGTAGCTGCTGCTGATTTAATAGGGAAATCGATAGCTAGGTTAGTGCATTCAGTGTCCACTACAGTCCTGAAGGACTCATCTGATCTCTGCTGTAAGGACAGCACCCCAAAAAGCCCTTTTTAGGGCTAGAACATCAGTCTGCTTTTTTTTTTTTTTCTGTGTAATCTAATTGCAGTTGCCTGCCTGCCAGCGTGTGTGTCAGGCTCACAGTGTATACTGTGCCCACTTGCCCAGTGCCACCACTCATATCTGGTGTCACAATAGCTTGCACTTAAAAAAATAAAAACTTTTTTGACTGTAATATAATAGCAGTCAGTTTCCTTCACACGTGTGCGTTTCAGGGCCTGCCAGGGCACAGTGTCACACCAGTGCAACTCATATCTGGTGTAACAGTAGTGTACATTGAAAAAAAAACTAGAAATTTGACTGTGAAATAATAGCAGTCAGTTTCCTTCACACATATGCGTTTCAGGGCCTGCCAGGGCACAGTGTCACACCAGTGCAACTCATATCTGGTGTAACAGTAGTGTACATTTAAAAAATAAATACAGGGGGCTTGTTGTCCCCTTTCGAGGACCCTTGGTGTTGTACGTGGCTGGGTGGAGGAAGAGACCTTCAATGACATCAGTGAGGACAAGGAACAGGACATTAGGGGCTAGCTTGGTATCCAACCTTGTGCAAATGGGGAGTTTGCGGTTGTGCAAATGGACTGTTTGCGGTTGTTTGCGGTGCGTTAAACGGGGAGTTTGGTCTGTCAGTGTGAAGCGGGCGTAACCCTTAGACTTCTTGATCGATACAACATCATACCTGATGTTTTAAAGCATGTTATTCCAAACAATTTAGGAATGTTAGGTGATTTATGCCCTTTATGGATTAAAACCAGACTCTGCATCAACTGTGTAATTTTCCATGGGAGGTTTGCCATGGATCCCCCTCCGGCATGCCACAGTCCAGGTGTTAATCCCCTTGAAACAACTTTTCCATCACTATTGTGGCCAGAAAGAGTCCCTATGGTTTTTAAAATTCGCCTGCCTATTGAAGTCTATGGCGGTTTGCCCGGTTCGCCCGTTCGCGAACATTTGCGGAAGTTCGTGTTCGCCATTCGCGAACGGAAAATTTTATGTTCGCGACATCACTAATGTGTAGTCCTTAAAAAAACAATCAAGACAATTTTTGTGTATATTTACTAAACTATAAGTTGCTGAGACTTGACATCTAAAATACAGAGTAAAAATAAACTAATTGGAGAGAATATCCCACTAGTTAAAGTTCAGTTTAGATGTTATGGCTTGTGACAGTTGTAAATTCACAACATTCCTGACAATGTGTGAGTAGACCCTTATCTGTAGGAAGCATGTATTTTAAACATTCAAGATCAGTGCTGTCCAATGTCTTTGGCATAGAGGGACATCTTTTTTTTTTTATTATTTAAGGGACACTATAGGCACTCTCAATGAAGTGGTCTAGGTGCCATGTTCCTGTTGTTTTAACCCTGCAATGTAAAACATTGCCGTTTTGCAGGAATAACAATGTTTACATTGCAGGGCTTAAATACCTCTAGAGGCTGTCACTCTGGCAGCCACTAGAGGCACTTTCATCAAAATAGTCGAGTAAGACTTAACTACTTCAACCGGATGGTTTAATAGAGACCATCTGAATGGCACAGTGATGCTCATTAGCCTCCCATTGCTTTCCTATAATGATCTCAGCCATGGAGGCATGACAGCAAAATGGAGACTGGAGCTGCGAGGGATAAAAGGTAAGTCAAATGGCTTTTTTACTCCTTATGAGCGGTGGGCACCTACACCTTTAACAGGGAACTATAGCCAGGGCCGTCTTTAAAATTGATTTGGCCCTGGGCAAGAATTTGATGGGGCCCCCTGACCCCACTCCCTGACATGCAATCACGCTCTCCACTTCCCAACGCAGTAGTGGAACCATTTTCCCATGCTTGCAGAGTCGTATTTAGCACTGAGTTGTGTTTGTGTGTTTTAATGGAAGCATGTTTGTGTATGGAGTATGTTTGTGTAAATGTAGGGGTGTGTTTGTATGTGGTGTTGGTGTTTGAATGCAAGCATGCATCATTGTGTAGGTTTTTTTTTGCTTGTTTTTTTAAATGCTGGGGTGTGTTTATATATATTTTTCGTGTTTATGTATTGTTGACGTTTCAATGCAGGACTGTGTTTGTATGTAGTGTTGAAGGTTGAATGCAGGGGTGCACTTGTGTGTAGTGTTGGCGATTTGAATGAGATGTATGCACATGTACACAGAGATTGCCACACAAACACACACACTGAAACACATGCAGATACACAGACATAAACACTGACACTCACACTAACACACATGCAGATACAGACTGACACAGATACACACACGAACACATACAGACACACATACATAGACATATATACAAACACTGACACATATGGATACTCAGACACACTGATGCATATACTGACACACATGCATACACAGATAAAAACACTGACTATATACAGATGCACACACAGATATACACACGCAGGTACACACAAATACATACAGATACACACAAAGGCACGCAGATACACAACCGGACACAAATGCAGAAACACACAGACCACATAGAGAAACATAGATATACTAAATACAGATACACCAATAAACATACTGACAACAGAGATACATACTGACACACACACACAGACACCCTGACAGACATACTCACACACATGCAAAGATTACACTTTTACACACTGACAGACATACTGACACACTGACATTCTGACAGACAAACTGACATGCACACTGACGGACAAACTGACATTCACAGACAGACACAGAGGCCCTGACAGACATACTGACACACACAGAGACATAGTGACACAGACATACTGACACACATACTAAGACACACAGACACCCTGACAGACACACTGACAGACATACTCGCACACATACACACATACTAAGACACACAGACACCCTGACAGACACACCCTGACAGACACACTCACACACATACACACATAGTAAGACACACAGACACCCTGACAGACACACCCTGACAGACACACTCACATACATACACACATAGTAAGACACACAGACAGACATGCAAACTTTACATTTATAAAGCCAGCCTCCAGCCCTACCTTATGGGTTCCCTGGGGTCCAGTGGCAGGCTGAGGTCGTTGGGAGTGTGAGGCTCCTGCACTCCAGCTCCCTCCTGATGGCCTCCTCCTCCTCCATCCTCCCGCGCGGATTCTTTCTTCCTGGGAGGAAGTGACTCACGGCAGTCACTTCCTCCCAGCCTGCAGCAGTAACACAAGGGGGCCCGGTCGCGCTGTTAAAGGGCCACAGCGCACGAGGGGGGGCAAAAAAAAAAAAAAAAATTTGGCGGACATCGGGGCCCACGGAATAGCTGCTTTGGGCCCCCCAGGAGTGAGTGGGCCCGGGGCAACTGCCCCGTTTGCCCCGCTTTAAAGACGTCCGTGACTATAGCATTAGTAATGCACGTTGAACACTCCCCATAGAGATGCAATGACGCAGTAGATCATCATTGGTGCAGCAAGATGATGCTTCCCTATTAAATATATGTTTAAATTCCTAATATTATAGCATTCTTTTAACCATAAAGCTTCTTAAGGAGTCCAACAAGAGTATAGTGATTAGACGTGGACCAGGTGCCATGTGGCCTGGTCCCATTCCCCATTCCTGGCCGCATGCCTGGCCCCATTCCCCATTCCTGGCCACATGCCTGGCCCCATTCCCCATTCCTGGCCACATGCCTGGCCCCATTCCCCATTCCTGGCCACATGCCTGGCCCCATTCCCCATTCCTGGCCACATGCCTGGCCCCATTCCCCATTCCTATAAGAAGTAAGAGGAGACCATCCAGTAACCTGCCTATTATCCTGTGGGACCTTGACCCACGGTTTCCCATACAAACAGAGCTTTTCTTCTATAGCAGGTGGTGTATTGCAACGTCATATCCTGATGAAGTGAAACTGTTTCCATTGCTTAGTTGACTGCAAAGTTATGACTTGGTAAACAGTGCATTGTTAGACTGTGTGTCATATTGATCTATAACAGAAACACTCTACAAATAATAAAACAAATTAACCATATGCAAAATAAGCAATTTTTTAAAGAACTTTCCAGTTCCACAAAATGTAAATTTCTTATATATAGCCATAATATAGTTGAGTTTGATGATGTTTCACTTTCAGCTAATTGGGCATATGTCTAGAAAATGTGGATTTCAATTCACCACAATTCACTCTTTTAGTGTATAAACCTATCAATAACTGCGCTCTTGGATTTCTAAAATGACATTGTTTCCAGAGCTCAAATTTATTTTGGTGTTAAATGGATGCAGAAGATGTTTACCACCCTCTTGATTGAAATGTGGGCTTGTCTGTTACCTTTTTCCAGTCCAATCTTTATGAAGATATGATGTCCTGATATCTGGGTCACCATGAACTGGTTTACCACTCGGCTATTGTTGCCAGTGTGTCCCTTCAAGCAAGTCATAGTACTGATGAATCATCTACCTATTTGCCAGTTTCCAACAGTCAGCAAACAATGGAGCCAAAACCGATGTTCGGATACAAAATGAACATGATGTTTTTTGAAACAATTTGGAATAAGAAATGTCATTAGTACATCAAGACCTCATATGCTTCTTCTTTTTTTTAAATAGAACTTTGCATTAAAGAATAACAACAAATAAAAGCAATAAAAACATTCACATTGTTGTCGAACAATCATCTGAAAGTTGTGTAGATGGAAGGGTGGTAACCCTTTCTGAAGGACGGAAAAGATGAACTTTTCTGTAATATCTTGTAAATAAAATGTTTAGAAAAGGCACGGTTTGGTGAAGGATGAATCAGGTTAAGGAGCATTTACTGTGCTCAAGAGATACAAGGAAAGCATACAGACAAAAATCACAATTATTGTAAAATTCTTATCTTTGTTTTCAAGTACATGATGATCCTGTCTACAATACCGTTTCCTACAAAATACTTACATTCAGATAACGCTCATTGTGCTCAGAGTGTTTTGTTTCCCCTTTGTTTGTTTATTTATTTATTTGTTTCATGGTTATCAGTGTCTTTTGTGAACATTAGGGGCCCACCCATGTCCAACTTGGGAATGGCTGGATAAGGACTTTTTTAAAGTGGGAGAATGACTGTGAGTGAGTTGTAAAGTCATGAAATTTACAGCCAACTCACACTGCTCAGTCATCTCAAGTCAAACAAAGATGTAAAAAAAATCTTGCTATGTACAACGTGAATTTATAAAAAGTTAGAAAAGTTGCAGCACAGTGAAAATAGCCTGCAGGCTAAAAACTAAAAACAACTAAAACAGTGAAAAAAAAGATTAAGATAAAGATGAATGATCTTCATTAGCATGACTTTCAGATAGACTGATACATTTTGTCCATTCGTTGGCCAATTAATTATGTCCAGAGATGTCTGTCCAAAGATATTGCGGATGTGTAGGTATCACCTGGTATTACCCTAACACGCAGGGTTTAGGATACAAGGGACTGAGGGAACAAACGTATTACCGGGCCTTAGTGTGGCTGGACTTAACGTTACAGAGTAAATCGTTGTCACAATACAAGCCGAAGTCAGGGTAACAGAGAAATAGCGAAAACGAGAACTCAGCCAGAGTCAGGTACACGGTAATCAGTTAGATGGGCTAACAAGACAGGCAAGGGTTAAAGAGAAACACAGATTCAGGAAACAAAGCCAAGGTCAATTCCAGAATACAACACAAAACCCACAATAGGGCACAGTATCTAGGGCCAGGTAAGTTTAAATAATACTGGGTTTCATTTGATTGGTCCGCGTCAGGCCTGCTCCCCAAAATGTGCGTGAATGGGGGCGCTGGAATAACATAGGCCAATGGTAGTCAACCATGAGGTTAGACTCCAATTTCCCCTTTAAGAATGAGCTTGTGACGTGAGCAGCGTTCTTAATACTGTACGGGCCATGCGCTTGATCAGAACTTCAGCGTGCACGGCCCGCCGGGAGTGTTTAAGCCAGCGGAATACCCCGGCCAGCACGTGGACTGGGTACATACCACTACAGTAGGTAGGAGCTTCCACTTGTATGTTATTTATCAAGAGGGACTAGACTGCAGTAGTCAGTGGGACATCTGGCAACAGAGCTACTACAGTAGGCTATTGTGGTTAGGGTACTTAAAGCGCCCTTTTAACTGAACAAGGAATAGAGCAGCACTAAAAAAACTAAGAACACTAGGATGGGAGGCAGCACACCTGATAATAGGGGAATCCCGCCAACCCTTAAGAAAACTAGAACAAGTCAAACAACAATATACAGGTAGCACCAAGAAAAATACTCCAAACACAATAGTATATAATAATAAGAACAATAAAATCAATAATCTTTTTTACCACTTGAGAAAGCCCTAAAGGGAGAAGCGCGTTGTGATTTTTATGTTGTTGTTAAAATAAAGTATTTTGGCTACCTCACTACCCGTCTTTTAGCCATATATTTTTAGAACTTATTATTATTTATTTTTATACTTTTACCTGACATCTGGACCCATCATCTACTGTGGACAACCAACCAAAGAAATCCTTGGTGGGCATTATACCACTCAGGTTTGATACATAGAGCGGTTAGTCTACTCACTCTATTGTAAGTATATTTGTATTTACCTTATCGATACCTTACCTATCTATATAGAGAGCACTATTAGCTGCTTTTTTTCTCATTCCATATGATCTACCTCATCGTTATCCAGTTGTGATTTACAATCATTCTACTGTGTACCAAAACCAAAGGGATGCCCTGCAAGTGGGGATTGTATACCACTGCATGCTGTTTTACCTAGAGCTGGTTATAGCTCTACCATATGTGAGTTGACATCTTATCTAAGTGTCGTTTGTCCTACCACATACTACCATATTGCACTTTTGGTTTGCCTCTGTTTTTGCTTCCTTTTCATATTCTGCTATTAAGCGAAATTACCAAGAAAATCCCAGACCAGGACTGTAAGATCTATTGCCACCTTTGAGACTGTGCTGTACCATTTTAGAGATTTTACACTGTTATACCTACTGAATGTTATAAACACTATTAAACAGAACTTTCAGAAGGATTGCTGGTCAACTCATGCAATGTAATTATTTCTAAGTTTTTCTACAACACAGCTATATTTGCAAACATGTGATGGTGCTTAGAGTGACCACTTAATTCGATTGATTAGCATACATTGTTTGTCTCTTATTTGGGCAGTTTTACAAAACACCCCTCACACTTGTGAAATTATACAAGTAACCTGTTAATGATTTCAATGGGCTAAATTCCTCTGAGCGTTTAAGTGTTTGTATTCATACATTCCCATCATGAGCTCTTATTATGAATACAAGTTTATGTCAAATTTTCAAGTTAACACTTAATAAATTCAGATTAATAAATAACACTGATGAATAATTGCCGTTTTCTTAGTAATTTCTGTTAACTTGTTCAGTTTATCTTTTCAGCTTCTCTTGTGAAACATTGACATTTTGATTATCAGTATAGGTTGTTGTACTTACTTTTGCAAAGTATGGAGACGACTAACAATCTCAGACCTGCAAATTCTCTACCAATCCCTTAATTTCATTCAAATAAACTCAAAGTTGTCACCGTGACTTTCTTCACTAATCAGCAAAGGTATTTTCTTAAGATTAATGGAATTTCTATTTAAAACCAAAAACGAATTTCACGCAGAATGAGAGTATTTTGGCGAATGGTGAGTTTGTCAAAAGCTTTCCTCTAGATCATGGGTACTCAAACTCCGCCCCCCTCCCCCCCCCCCCCCCCCACATGTTGCTGAATTACAACTCCCATGATTATTTGAATTACATAGATAGCCAGAGAATCATGGGAGTTGTAGTTCAGCAACATCTCGGGGGCCAGAGTTTGAGGACCCATGCTATAGATAATTGTGACTCCCCTTGCGTTTCAGATATAAAATGTGTTACTTAAAGGGACATTGTCACTTTTTTTGTTATTTGAAATACAAAAATCTTTACTGTATTGCAGTCTCTGTGTGAATTATCTTAAACATACATACGTACATACATACATGTAAATACCTCTTTTTAGGATATCTCGTCTCTGACTCCTTCTTTATAGGGGCTCCCATTTTTCAGTCCTTTTAAACAGGAAAGGAACAAGCACGGTTTTCAGTGGAAAATAAGGGAGGCAGATCACCCCAAACTATTTAGTGGAGAGGATGAAAGGACACTTCCAGTTACTATGGTTTATCTATTAAGACAACTTACTGTTCAATTAAAATATATTTTAAAGGTGTTAGTTACCTAGTTCGCAAAGCTTTAGAAACAATGGAATTTGAAGAAGAACATCCAGAATAAAGTAAATGGAATAAAGTAAAAAGTAATAAAGGAAAAATGGAAATATGTAGTTTAGCTTTTGTTTGATAGTGTCTATACCTGTTTTGGATAAATAAAGAGCTATTTGGCTAAATAAAAAGATTGTTCTAGGGCAGTGATGGCGAACCTTTTTGAGCCAGAGTGCCCAAACCGCAATACATGCCAACTTTTTTTTCCTTAAAGTGCCAACACGGCAATTGCGTGTGTGTGTGGGGGGGGGGGTGCGTGTGTGTGTGTGGGGGGGTGCATGTGTGTGTGTGTGGGGGGGGGGTGCGTGTGTGTGTAAATGAGGGGTGCTGTGTGTGTGTAAATGAGGGGTGCTGTGTGTGTGTAAATGAGGCGTGCTGTGTGTGTGTAAATGAGGGGTGCTGTGTGTGTGTGTGGGGGGTGCTGTGTGTGTGTGGGGGGTGCTGTGTGTGGGGTGCTGTGTGTGTGTGTGTGGGGTGCTGTGTGTGTGTGTGGGGTGCTGTGTGTGTGTGTGTGGGGTGCTGTGTGTGTGTGTGGGGTGCTGTGTGTGTGTGTGTGTGTGTGTGTGTGGGGTGCTGTGTGTGTGTGGGGTGCTGTGTGTGTGTGTGTGTGTGTGGGGTGCTGTGTGTGTGTGTGTGGGGTGCTGTGTGTGTGTGTGTGGGGGGTGCTGTGTGTGTGTGTGTGTGGGGTGCTGTGTGTGTGTGTGTGGGGTGCTGTGTGTGTGTGTGTGTGTGGGGTGCTGTGTGTGTGTGGGGTTCTGTGTGTGTGTGTGGGGGGTGCTGTGTGTGGGGGGTGCTGTGTGTGTGGGGGGTGCTGTGTGTGGGGGGGGTGCTGTGTGTGGGGGGGGGGGGGTGCTGTGTGGGGGGGGTGCTGTGTGTGGGGGGGTGCTGTGTGTGGGGGGGTGCTGTGTGTGGGGGGGTGCTGTGTGTGGGGGGGTGCTGTGTGTGGGGGGGTGCTGGGTGTGTGGGGGGGTGCTGGGTGTGTGGGGGGGTGCTGGGTGTGTGTGGGGGTGTGCTGGGTGTGTGTGGGGGGGTGCTGGGTGTGTGTGGGGGGTGCTGGGTGTGTGTGGGGGGGTGCTGGGTGTGTGTGGGGGGGGGGTGCTGGGTGTGTGTGGGGGGGTGCTGGGTGTGTGGGGGGGTGCTGGGTGTGTGTGGGGGTGCTGGGTGTGTGGGGGGGGGGTGCTGGGTGTGTGGGGGGGTGTGCTGGGTGTGTGTGGGGGGGGGGTGCTGGGTGTGTGGGGGGGTGCTGGGTGTGTGGGGGGGGTGCTGGGTGTGGGGGGTGCTGGGTGTGTGTGGGGGGGGGTGCTGGGTGTGTGGGGGGGTGCTGGGTGTGTGGGGGGGGTGCTGGGTGTGTGTGTGGGGGGGGTGCTGTGTGTGTGTGTGAGAGGGGTGCTGTGTGTATGTGTGGGACGGGTGCTGTGCTGTGTGTGGGGTAGGGGTGCTGTATGTGTGTGAGAGGGGTGCTGTGCTGTGGGGGGTAAGGGATACTGTGTGGGGGGTAGGGATACTGTGTGTGGGGGGTAGGGGTGCTGTGTGTGGGTAGGGGTACTGTTGTGGGGTAGGGTTTTTTCTGGGGGGGTAGGGGTACTTCTGGGGGGGTAGGGTGGTGCTGCTGGGGGGGTGGGGTGGTGCTGCTGGGGGGGTGGGGTGGTGCTGCTGGGGGGGTGGGGTGCTGCGGGGGGTGGGAGGGTGCTGCTGGGGGGGGTGGGAGGGTGCTGCTGGGGGGGGTGGGAGGGTGCTGTGGGGGGGGTGGGAGGGTGCTGTGGGGGGTAGGGGTGGTGCTGTGGGGGGTAGGGTGGTGCTGTGGGGGGTAGGGGTGGTGCTGTGGGGGGTAGGGGTGGTGCTGTGGGGGGTAGGGGTGGTGCTGGGGGGTGGGAGGGTGCTGCTGGGGGGGTGGGAGGGTGCTGCTGGGGGGGTGGGAGGGTGCTGCGGTGGGTAGGGGTTGTGCTGGTGGGGTAGGGTGCTGCTGGGGGGGTAGGGTGCTGCTGGGGGGGTAGGGTGCTGCTGGGGGGGGTAGGGTGGTGCTGTGGGGGGTAGGGGTGGTGCTGTGGGGGGTAGGGGTGGTGCTGTGGGGGGTAGGGGTGGTGCTGTGGGGGGTAGGGGTGGTGCTGGGGGGTGGGAGGGTGCTGCTGGGGGGGTGGGAGGGTGCTGCTGGGGGGGTGGGAGGGTGCTGCGGTGGGTAGGGGTTGTGCTGGTGGGGTAGGGTGCTGCTGGGGGGGTAGGGTGCTGCTGGGGGGGTTGGGTGCTGCTGGGGGGGTAGGGTGCTGCTGGGGGGGTAGGGTGGTGCTGTGGGGGGTAGGGGTGGTGCTGTGGGGGGTAGGGGTGGTGCTGTGGTGGGTAGGGTGCTGCTGGCGGGGTAGGGGTACTTCTGGGGGGGTAAGGGTGGTGTGTTAGTATCCATCCCCCCTCCTTCTTACCTTGATGGGGGGTGGGGGACACAGCCATCCCTGGTGGTCCGGTGGTGGTAAGTACTGCAGGGGGAGGGATCCACACAGCATCGCGCGGGAGGACAGGGGAGCTGCTACACAGATCCCTCCCCCTGCCTCCCGACTGGGAAGCAGAAGCAGAATAGGCGCCTGCCGTTTCGGGCAGGCAGGCGCCTATTCTGCAGTGATGGCGGACCTGTGGCCGCGTGCCCACAGAGAGGGCTCGGCGTGCCACCTGTGGCACGCGTGCCATAGGTTCGCCATCACTGTTCTAGGGTGAGGCTAGATTATTGAAATATACTAGTACACACAAATGTAATACTATAGAAGTACTCAATGGAAACTCAGTGCAGTCAGAATGGAGGTCATTAGACTCTGCCACTGGAATACCGGGAAAAAATCAACAATGCCAAAAGATGCCCCCTATATTCTTTATGTTCTCTCGGGATTAGCCTTTAACAACAATACTGTGCAACACGATGTCCATGCAGGAGTCACAGTGTTAAAGGAACACTATTGTTACCAGAAGAACTAGAGCTTAATGTAGTCTTTATGGTAAGAATAATCATTCCTTGCAGGCTTTTTGCAGTAAATACTGTCTTTTCAGAGAAAAGGGCAGTATTTAAATTACAACCTAGGGACACCTTCAGTGACCACTCCTCAGATGGCTACTAGATGTGCTTCCTGGGGCAATGCAGCACAGTGTGCAGCACTGTCATTCAGTGCCTCCATCCTCTGCATGGAGACACTGAACCTTCCTCATAGAGTTGCATTGATTCAATCCATCGCTATGAGGAGATGCTAATTGGTCAGGGTGGTGTTTGGCTCCACCCCCCACTCCACCTTCTTGGCTGAGATCATCCGAATTGACAATCTTCTGATGATGTCAGCTAAGAAGGCAGATCAGGGGCAGAGCCAGCACTAGCAGACTGGAATAAAGTTAAGATTTTACTATATTTAAGGGTGCATATAGTATAGTGTTCCTTCAAGGCTGACTGACATAGTATCTTTGAGACCATAAGAGGGCCTATAACCTCTGAGCAGAATGTTAGGTCTCAATCCCTACCACAAGCCCCCTAGTCATTTTATCGCACATACAAGGTGATGAGGGAGATGATCATCTGTTCCCAGAAACACAGAAGAAGAATTGACTGAAGCATCTATATGAAATGGGAGGGAGCTTCGGTCACATATCTCAATATCTTGAAATATTGGACCAATGTACTCACTTGATCTAGGTTTGATTAATACCAAAGTACGGATAAACACATTAAGTTTCACAAAACTTAGGAAAGATATATCTGCATATATTTAATTAACAATTAAAATTAAACTTTCTACTCTATCTCAACCAATAAATCCATATTTAAGCTACCTATAAGTCAACTGTATCATCTAATGAGTTTAAATAGATCTCATGCATTATATCTGCTTAAAAAGATCAATCTCACTACAATGCGGGTGGTAGAAATGTTTCATAATGAGTCCATCAAGCAGAAACAAACAGCTCACACTGCTTCATGCCTCTATAACTAAATCAAAACCAACTCTCAATATTAATTCAACTGTAATAATGACTGTAATTTAAAATTAGGAGCAAGCAACTGATAATCATTCTTTTAGCAAGAAAAAATATCCGTCAGAGTTAGACTCTTTTCAGCTGGGCTCATTAGGGAATTACTAGAATTCACAACCAATTTGAGATGAGCTGATAGCATGAATTATGGTGATGTTTTAGCATGGCGGAATGAAGGGATAGGGGAGGAGAATTATATAAAGTTATCATACATGAAAGCAGGGGAATATATTTCAGAGAGAAAGACAAGTTCTTTAATTAAAAGTGGAACTTTTACTTCTCAAGATTTTTAATATTATGTTTACTTACTCCCTATATTTAACAAATATGCATTTGTCAGGTGCTAAAATAAAATGAACTGTATCAATTTACATACTTTTATTCTGCCATGGGGTGCTTCCATCTTGACCCCCTGTCAATCATTGTTATGAGCTCTGTCTCCTGTACCTGTTAGTCAGCATTTAAAAAAATAGAGGATTAATAAAATAATGGGGGTTATGTATAAAAAAGTTTTGTGGTCTGAAAAGTGGTCAAACTGCTGCCTTTAGTTCTTTAGACCACTTTTCAGAAGAAAAAAAATTATTTTTTGATACATGACCTGCAATGTTTCTGTTTACGCCCCCTCATTTACAATGTGTGCCCTGCCTGTGCCTGGACAGAACTAGATTGTGATGCAATTTGCTAAATAATCACTAAAACAGAGCAACACAAGAAAAGAGGTTAATTACATTAAAAACTACAAAACAACTTTAGCTTAAAGGAATGGTATGGGTGTAATGCTAATGTTTATGTGGTCTAACTGTTCAATTCTATGCCATATAGGAGCTAGATCACTTTGTTTATGCAACTTAGTCACATCTCCCCAGCATGTGACTTACACAGTCTAGCTACACATTACCCGTAAAGAAAGATCTAATGTTTTTACTGCACAGTCTGTTTACTTTAGAAGGTATGATCGCCTGCTCTTTTAAGAGTCTGCTACAGCCTGCAGGAGTCTCCTGTGTGTGATTAAGGTTCAATGAACAGATCAGGAAATAAAATCTTCTAAAGTAAACACACTGTGCTGTCATATCTGATTGAAAATGACATTTTTTTACATGGAGTCTGTGTGAGTTGCAGCCAGGGGACGTGTGACTAGGGCCGCATAAAAAGAAACAAAAGTGATTTAACTCCTATATGGCAAAGAATTGAGCAGTGAGACTTCAGGGACACGATCTCTACACTAAATCTGCTTCATTAAGCTAAAGTTGTTTTGGTGCTTAGAGTATCCATTCAAGGCAAGTTATATGTGATTGTCTATGTTTTTTTTTCATGATGTAATTTTCAGAGGAGTAACGGCAATCTTTTAAAGTTTCAATGATGTGAAATGTAAGTTTTCAAAAAAGTGTTTCTAGTTTTGTAGAATAGTCCACAGTCAAGTTTTGCAAATGGAATAGCAAATGTGTTGGAAAAATACTAATATGTGATCATCTAAATACATATATATAACTAGCATTAGATGAATAACTGACCAGCCATGCAAAACACAAAACAAAACAGTAATTATTTGATAATACTTAGTGTTGCCTTTTTTGTCGCATTCTTTAGTACATGCTTATTTAAAGCCAATTCATAAATAAGCATATTTCTCATGCTAGCTTTGTTAATTAGTTCACTAAATAAATATGGAGTGAAATTTCACCATTGTTAGAAAAAAGACTATTCTCAATTTAGTCTAAATTCCCCTGATATCAATGTCAGTGAAGTCATGCAGGGAAAACACCTACTGTATGTGAGGCGAACACCTGATATTGAAAAAATACATGTTTAGGGCTTATAGGTAATCTAGTATGTTCTAGAAGAATAATCTTTAACAGTAAAACGTTGACATTAACAAGAATGAGTTTAGGATGGGACAGCATATCCACAAGATACCAGTGAGAAGAATTATCCTCTGAAAAGATATACCGTACTTTTAAAATAGTCTGCTATCATAAAGTGGTTTCCATTTTATTTTAGATAATTTTACTTGAAACCTCCACAGTTGTTGCCATATATATATATATCCTGTATATTATTAGACTTCGGCCCAAACTGCAAATCATGTGAATTTGGGCCAATTGGGTGATCGATATAATTCCCGAACTCCAAATTGAGTTGTAGTTGAATCACTAACCAACGAAAACAAATAATCGTTGAGCATGTTTATTTTGATTTGTGATTCTGAATTTTGTCCGTGATGCCAAAAATAGTGACAAGTGACGGTAAAAAAAAGATGAAAGATGATTGATAGTTAGGGGACAATAACTAAGTGTTGATAATTTATTCACAGGACGTTTTGGATAGTGGTGTCACTTGTATTGTAATTTTCATAGAGCAGATATATAATTTGCATTGTGAGTATATACTTCAAAGCACTATCACTTTAATTGTTTCGTTTTTTTTAAATTATGTTTATCGCATCCTTTTTGCATTATATATATTCACAATGCTCTTACAGCGGATTATTATAATACACTTTTACTTATTTAGCACTATTAAATGTGTCTCCCGTGTTGGAATTAGTGTAGGACCCACCTATAATGGGGTACTGTGACTGTAGTGGTGGGCTTAACACAATGTGGCGTTATAGTGGAACTGAATATTTGTTTAGATGGGTGATTTTTAGTATAAAATGAAAAAATGTGTTCCTAGATCTGTATTATGTATATATTTTGATATCGGCAGCACCATTCCTGCAAAATGCATGTTTCGGGTGTGCCCTCAATTCCCTTTTGTCTTTACTTTTTGTAATTTGATCTGTGAAAAAAATGGCTGGCAATACATATATTTTACAGTACAAAGATTGGCTTATTTTCAAGTCCTTTTGATTTGTCTGCTTCATTTTCCTTAATCAGTTTTTCGGTACCAAAATTCTGCCAAGCTGAACAAATCAATGGCCTAAATTCAGGAGTCCTCTCCTTCACCCCCCAAAAATTCTAATTTCGGGAAGAATGGTTTTTGCTGTGCACAAGTTTACTAATCATAAATTTTGGAGAAATTACAAGTGCACTCATATCTGCACCTGTTTCTTTTTCATATATATTGCACGACTGCAGACAGGACTCAAAAATGTAATGTGTTGTTTAATTTGTTTCTGTCTGTGATTTATTTTGTTATATACCTTACTCCTTTTTTTTTTTTTTTGATCGTTCTCAGCCAAAATGGGTTTTACTATCAATTTATTATCTACACTAACATGTTCTATATATATATATATATATATATATATAAATTTAGAACATGTTAGTGTAGATAATAAATTGATAGTAAAACCCATTTTGGCTGAGAACGATCAAAAAACAGAGAGCTGCGGGTTATCCAATCCTGATCTAAGTACTTATACTGGTGAACTAGACATGAACTACTTGGTCATTGTTTTTTCGCTGCAGTCAAAGGCTGCCTTTCTAGGTTCCTGACTCAATCTGGGTTACGATGTATCAGTTTCACTTAATCATAATAAATATAGATTTGACATCAGGCTTGAAAGCTGAGACGGAAGAATTGACGATGGATAGAAAACTGTTTGGTCCTCCTAGTCTGTACACGGCACACATTTTTATCTGTGACATGGACTAAAAAAGTATTTTTGGCACAAAGAGAAATACAAATTCACTAGGTTTGTAGGTCACAAGGTTAGTCAGTGCAATAAACACAAGACTTGTATTTCCTTGCAGAAGTGCACCAGTCTTCATTGTATAGACTTACATTCTATCAAAGATAATCTGTTCCTAAATTGGTGGAGGGAAAGTACACATTTCAAGTTATATGTTTATGAGTATTTATATATTTTTATGAGAGTGTCTATCCTCAAGGAAAACTTCTGTTGCTGGGCCCACACTGTATCCTGCCATTTCTAAATTTTCCATTCCATATTTTTATGTATCAACACTCCTTTTCCTTTGTATTTCCCCCCTTCCAAAAACCTGTCCTCTGTTAATACACATATTTCTCGTTGTAAAATAAGATTCACGTGTTTATTATATGAACGCCTTTCTGTTCTTTGGATTTGTGAATGATTGTGTTTGTCTGTGTGTGTATAAATGTATTGTCTATATTGTGTGAATGTATATGGACACCTTCCTCCCAACACCCACTTATAAGTATTACACACATGACCAATCACACATACAAACACATTGGAAACCAGTCATACATATACACATACAAATAAATATAACCTTTCACAACCGTTTCAATAATTTAAACACACATACACTAGGAACTAGTCACATACACCAAGAACTAGACAAACACAGACACGCACACACGTACACTATTAACTAATTATACACACAGACGCAAACTGATATCCATTCATACATCTAGAAATATTTTTTTTTAACACAGATGCCTGTTAGTAATTCACACAGACACGAATGTTATAACTAAATCAACACATTTTCTTATACACACGCAAATACAAATAAACACACACATAGGGGTGACAACATATATTTGTAACTCGATTTACAACACTATCAAAATACACAGTAAGGCCAAGTTTAAATCCATTTAGCACTACCACAATCCCACCCAGCAGATCTTTGGTATATGATGCTGTGATCCAACTTATCAATATTGCAGATGGTTACTAGACTCTGGTGTGTCAAGTAGGCAGCTGTCAGAAAGGATTACCAAGCCGCGGAGACAATATCAGCATCACCCACAGCCAGCTCAGGGCGTTGATGCCCCTGCAGTGGGCACAGCTTGCGGAGTGACAGCCCGGAGGAGTTTTCCTACTACCTGCAAGGTGCAAACTGTGATTAATCAGCTTCTAAATGTTACATTAATTTGACAGTGAAGACATTTAAGATGACAGAAAGTACTCATAAAGTTGAGTCATTTGGGAACTGTGTATATTGTACGTCTTTTTTAGCCACGGAAAAAGTGGTTACATTTCGGGGCCATAACATACTTCTAGAAAGATCACAGACAAAATACTATTCTTACAAATAGTTCCTTTTTTTTTTTACATGTTGATATACAGTATATTTTGTGGGAAGAAGACATGTCCATTATTGTCACGGATTCCAGGTTAATGTAAGGGGTCTTACAAACTTCTTACTAAAGACGTACAGGTCTTGTTTTATGCAAAAAAATAAGAGAGACACGCACACAGATATGAAATATTACAACCTGTCCTGTTCTTCAAAATAAATGCCACCTACTAACTATATTTTTGTGTTTTAAACCAAATCTAAAAGTTAATAATTCTCTTATTTTAATCTTTTCATTATTTCACATTTACTAACCAGCTTCTATTGATCATCCACAACAACTCAACAACTCAGTGTATTAAAATACATTCATTCTTTATTTACTTGTTCATTTTGTGCCCTCGAGAGGTTATGGTTCAAAAAAATATTTTAGGAGTCGCAGTACTAGCCATTACTATAAAGCAACTGATCAACTGCTTACCACACTTTATATAGTCCCTGGGGGAAATCTGCACATCTTGTAACTAATATCTTGAAGGATGTGGCTTTTTGGGAAAGACTTGCTCCCAAGGACCACCAAGAACTCTTGTCAGATTTGGTTTGGAGCTGCTCAGAAGAATTCTTAGATAGATGAATAATTGTAGTGTACTGTGGCTTGTGCAATACAGAAATTAAATAAAGAAAAAGGCTTTGTAAGCATTACTGGGACTAATATCAGCATTCCCCACTGTAATTATTGTTCCCAACACATTACTAAGAAAATATATGCATGCATGATCTGGTTTGGATGTCTGTTTTAATATTAAGTAGTATTGTGAACATTTCAAATATTGGGGGTTATTTATGAAAAATGATTTTAGAACAAAGTTCTAAAACTGGAGCAATGAATGGGGACATTCCATTGGTTTTTATGGTAATTAGTCTTGAAATAGCATTGTGCTCCCTTGCTTAACCCCTTAAGGACACATGACATGTGTGACATGTCATGATTCCCTTTTATTACAGAAGTTTGGTCCTTAAGGGGGTTAAAGGACCACTATAGTGCCAGGAAAATAAACTTGTGCCCCCACCCTCGTGGCCCCTCCCGCCAGGCTATAGCATGAGGAAAGGGTTAAAGGCATACCTTTCTCCAGCGCCGGGCTCCCTCGGCGCTGGGGACTCTCCTCCGTCTTCGGCTGAATGCACATGCGCGGCAAGAGCCGCGCGCGCATTGAGTCAGTCCATAGGAAAGCATTCTCAATGATGAAAATCACAGTGAGAAGCACGGAAGCACCTCTAGCGGCTGTCAATGAGCCACTAGAGGCTGGATTAACCCATATGTAAACATAGCAGATTCTCTGAAACTGCTATGTTTACAGCAGGCAAGGGTTAATCCTAGATGGACCTGGCACCCAGACCACTTCATTAAGCTGAAGTGGTGTGGGTGCCTATAGTGGTCCTTTAACATACAAAAAACAAAAACAAAAACAACAACATAATTCAATTTTATAAAAAAAAAGGAAATATTATTTCTAACAGAATGAACATTTTCTGCATTATTATTATTGTTATCTTTGCCTGCATTACACTTTATATGTTAGTTTTAATTTGTATTTTGTAAAATATAATGGGAAGAGTAGATAGCAATAGCCTGCTCCTAAAAAGGACAGAGAAATCAAAAATTATATTTTAGAGAAAGATGATTGGCTAATGACTTAGCCAATCAAGAGACAGGAGCTGGACGTGAGAAGAGAAAACTTTCCTGTACGTGTGTCATTGCCCTCAGTAACTGCCTTGCCATTGGAGTATATTTAGTCCAACAATAGCTTTAGGGCCACAGTTATTAATATTGAAAAAGTGAATTTATAGGGAGTCTCTAGCACTATAACGACATAAACTGTTATGTTAGGTATGAATGTGCCATGTCACCTTGCACATAATTACTTATAACTGCATTTCTAATAATTGCACAGTTGCACAGTAGAGGTTTATGGTAAAAAAAAAAAAAAGTCACATAACTCTAATATAGAGCTGTCAGTAAAGTGACAGTAACAGATGTTTCAGGTTAGGCAACGGTTCATTAAATCTTATCTGACTAATGAAATGGCTTCCAAGCGTTCAACAATAAGACCCATTGACATCTTTCGGTCCCGTTAAGAATATCGGGTGTATCATGATTGGCTGATCAACTTCCTGGATTACCTGTGATTTCAATGCAGAAGCTGTACACACAGGGATTTGCAGCAAGTGCAAGGACTTCAAAATATGTCTCTCAATTCGTTAATTTATTTTGCATAGTTGTAACAAATGGGAATCAACTCTAGTGCGGAGTGTGACATCGATATATACGTGTGAAGGTCAATTACCATACAGTGCGTTATTTAATCAGCTGGAAACGTGGTATACTAACAAAGGCGTTACACAAATTAAGGCCAAAGTAACTGAGCAAGGAAAACAAGTGAGCTGGAGAATGATTTTATTTTTCTTTCAGTTGTTTTTATCCTTAGACTAAAAAATTCTTTTCCAGTTTTTGTTCCAAATTTCTCTCTTAATTAGTGAACCACAGTAGGTTCTGATGAAGGAAGGTAATTTACATTGCAAACTGATGGTGTACATGGTGGAGAGTTACAAGAGATTGAAGATAAATAAAGAACAGTAGGGTGATCATACACCGCATTTACCTTCATCTTAAACATGTAAATCAAGATGGACCTGTTAGAGTTGAACAACAAATGAGTGTAGTACAGTGGAAAATGTAATTGTGCATTCTGGAACACATAAAGAATAACAAAAAGTAAATTAATCAAATAACCTACAGATCTTTTAATTTTGTTAGTTAGTTTTCCTATTGTGGAACTGCAAGGTCAATAATGCTCAGCAACCACCGTAGAAGAAAAGATGTATATGTGTGGCTGGCAGAGCACCACAGGGGTATAGTTTTACAACATGGGTAGCTGTGTTTCTACACACAATGTGTGTAAGCAAGGAGTTTGGAGTATGTATTGTGTGTGTGTGTGTGTGTGTGTATCTATGTGTGTCTGTCAGTGTGTCAATGTAAGGGATTTGGAGGGTGCCTTACCGGTCTGCCGGTTGTGGGGAGTGCTGATCAGGCAGACCACCATAATTCCAGCGCCTGCAGTCTCGCTCAGATTCTATTTTTTATGATGCAGTTGTATGACTCAGAGCACGCACACCAGCATGGCCATTATTTTTAAAACACATGCCTACCCATTTTTTTCTTTGCATTCAAAACAATTCTCCAAGTCTAGATTCAAGTCCTACCCTGCTGATGGCCTTTAAATATAGTTCACAAATGTTACTTACACATGACATTTTAATTATTGAATAAATAAAGTTAGAATATCCAGATTGAATAAATACTGTTTCTGTCCTCCTAGCAGTTGATATACATTGCAGCATGTATTATCAGTCACAAGCATAGAAAACAGTATAATGCATTCAGTGTTTCAATGATTACATCGTACGTTTTGGTTGGAGGGTCTCTTTTTTACAATTCCACTTAGCAATAATGACTGTTCTGTGACTCCTACATCCCTGTCACATACAATCAGTCAGCAGTCCCACATTCAAATCATATATTTGCTCTCCGTCTTTAGAATACTTTATACTGTTACATATTGTTCTGTTATCCCGGACTATTATAGCACTCAAAAATGTCATGTCAGCACATATGGAAATCATTTATTGTGGCACCCACTTAGGCGGAGGTCTGAAGATGTAGCAAGCAAAAAACAAAACAAAAAAAAAAAGATTAAGAAGCAGATAATTATTAAAATATGTGAGATTTAGAAAGTCTAAGTTATTTTAGCTTTTGAATCGAGATGGAAGGTATGTATCAAGGACACCTTTCTGTGCGCCACTCCTGCGTGGACGGTTTACTCACACCACTTCCCTGGCCGGGGTATTTGGCTTATTCGTCACGGGTGGTTTCCCGCATTGCCACAGGACAGCACGACACCCTCCAGAGTCAGTGCCTCTTGCTTCAGGTTCAGGACTTGCTCAACACAAGCAGAGGGCTACTTAGGCAATGAGTGCGCCGCGTCTTATGGGAAAAGGGGTGAATGGCTCAGGGAAGTTTAGATAACGATAGTGGTGGCTTAGAAACTATATTGCTGGACTGACCTAACCATCTGCCTGACTATGCCTTTGGATTCTTCCTTCCTGTACCTCGCTATTTATGTCATTTTTGCGTATTGGTTTCCTCTCGTTCCTTTCTCAGTAGTAAATAGAGCTCGAAATCCCTGACATGCTTAGAAACTTAGATATGGGCCATGTTACCATCTTAATTAAACAATAAGCTTACATTGACCCCACACTGAGGCCAAGTTCTCAATCCTTCTCTGGTGATGTCACTCCTCCTTACTGCAGGCGGAGCAATGTCATAAAGGCATGACTGAGGAAGGAGACGAAATGGGGGCTGTGCCCCCATTGGTTGCCCATTGCCTGCATGTTATGCATGCTGATGACGGTCCCAATCTATGCACAGAAATCACATTAGCAGCCCAGACCTTTAATTTCAGGCTTACTAATAATGATAACTACGGTGGTCTTACACCTCTGTACAGCATTTCTTACTGCAAACACCATAACCACTTCAAATTAATGAAGTAGTGATAGTTCTTCAAATCACTGAAGTAGTCATAGTGCTTTAAGAAATGTCTCTCATATTCAAGAAAATGTATATGATGCTTCTAAAATATGGTCATAATATCTTTTAATTGTGAGCTTAATAATTTTAGCAATTACTGCTCACTACTGAATTTTAAATATACTATTACAGGGACTAAAGGTATCATCCAGCAGTGAATATGGATATTAAAAAAGAAAATGTTTAGTTGGATTGTATTCTTAGCTTCCATAATAGAAACCAAAATCTACCCTTTTACACATTTTACACTAAGCTCTGATCCGTACTTTGTTAGGATGCAAAAAATAAATTAAAAGGTTGGTTCTTTTTTAACACTCACGCTACCGACAGTGAAAGTTTTTCATTGTTTTCCAAAGCTTTGCAAATATCTCTCTGGCAGCAAAAGAGTCTAAATAGTAATTGTTTAGCTAGCCCGCAAAGAAAGTAAAGCATTTCATCAGAAATATGCATTCTATGAAAGGGGAAACTGGCCAGTCTGTAATTAGCAATTTTCCTTTCTTGAAGGCAGTCACAGCATATACAAGAGGGCACGGAACCTGAAATTGGCACTTAGGTACTTGGTGGTGTTGGATTTTATGCCAAAATGCTGATTCCCCCCTCAAAGAAGTGGTTAGCTCTCTGTGAGAGACATTCTACTTACAATCTATCTTGTTTGCTGTAGGTCTGAATCATTACAATAGGGGGTTTCTGCCGGAGGGCTGACTATTAACCACTAACCCTTTATTAGTGGCTGTCTGAATATATTTACCAGCCAGAACTCTAATACACACACAAAAACACACACACACACAAACACTGAAAGAAGGATAGATGGCCAGAGAGTGCCTAGACTGATATAGTACTTGGAAACAAAGGAGAATAATAGTATCCAGTGACAATTAGGGGTTTTGTATAAAGAACATTTATAGGCTAGTATCCAGTATAAGTGGAGCAACACTGGCATTCATCTGGTTTCCATGGCAATTACTCCAATTTTACAACTTTGCTGTGAATAGCTCTTTATATATGATCTCCCAAAGAGTGTTTTAAAAAAGGCATTACAAATTGAGGCCAGTTCCTTTAAGGAAGAGCTGGATTAACTATAAGCATAGTTGCCAACTATCCTGAATTCACTGGTAAAGTCCTATGCTTAGGACTCCTGTCCCAGTTAAAAAGAAGCCCTGAGACCCCGCATTCCGCAGTGGAGCTACCAGTGATGCAGCCAGTTTAACAACCACAGGACCCACAGGAAGATGGTTAGGGATATATGTTTTCTTTATTTCTGTATATATATGTGCCAGTGTGTGTTTATCTCTGTGTGTCTGTCTGCACCTATATTTGTCAGTGTGTGCATCTGTGTGTCACTGTGCATGTATCTCTTTGAGTGTGTGTGTATGTGTACATCTGTATTGATATGTGCCTCAAAGTGTCCCTGGAATAATTTTTTTCCCAAATCTTGGACACTATACTTTACGTGATCTTGGTCAACTGCCTGGGTCCACATGTTAGACAGGGACCTTGGAGTCGTGAATTTGCTTGGCCACACTCACTTTCTCTATCTAAAGAATTAAGGGGAGGGGGAGCAAACCGGTAACCTGCTTAGGTCCCTATGGAATCAACAGTTTTCTCTACTTTAAGGACCTGGTCAGATATTGAGTTTTGCTCAACACTTCATATATTTACTACTGGCTATGGGAATATGTATTTATTAAAGCATCAAGTAATATATACTCCGCTGAAATAATGTGTTAACAAATGGAATACTCTGAGAACCTAATTTTCAGCAGTTCTGATCAAGGGGAGCCACATTTATTTGTTTTTCAGTACAGTATCCATTAATAGCTCTAGGTGACTCAATTACTTAGAGTATATTTTCTTTTGATTTATTTTCTAGTCCATCTAATTTGGCACTGGCATCTTCATTTCAATATTTGAGGGCATATTTTGACGGAACATCTTTGTAATTTGAGCATCAAGATCGTCTTTTCTGATGTAGCTCAGGCACTGTGCATTTGCAGGTGAAAACAGATACTTTTTTTATTATTCTTGCTCTTGATAAATATTCTAAGAATGAAAATTCCCATAAAAAAGCAAGTTTAAAACAGAATATCTCACCTTACCTTAGAGTGTTAGTACATTAGCTTAAATAGGATATATATAAAAGTTTGTTTTGTTGTTTTTTTTTTTTTTTACATTTGCAAGCAAACCTGCCGGAGTGCACTACATTGGCCTGATTTTATTTTTTTAGGGTAAGTTTTTTAAATGATTAAATATTTTTGGATACACTTTTAACATGGTTTAATATTTTGAAAAATATGTTTCTATCTCATAATATACTGATATTTTTCTGTATACAAAAAATGTTTATATTTTAACATTTTGAAAAAAAATATTTAAAAAAGGTTGTCCAAAAATGTGAAATCATTGGAAAAGCTTCTCAAAACTATAACATCGAGGCCATAGTCCATATGCATGTTAACTAGTGGTGGGCACTGTGCTTGACTTCTCAGGAAGTACAAAAAGTCCACCTTAATGTGGTTTGTAGGACTGGGTTTCCAGAGGTTTTTTTTTTTACTTCTTGTAACGTTATGAGTACAGGTGATTGTGAGAAGGTTTCTGAAGCATTAGAGATCCACAATATATAACCCCCTCAGGACTGCTCCATTCTTCTGGCTCAAGTCCATTACTGCTCCCACATATTACAGCATGTGTAAGCAGGCCTGGACTGGCCATCAGGCAAACCAAGCAAATGTACAGTGGGCCCCAATGGCCATTGCAAGCCATACTCAGAGGATCTCCCTGCCGTCCCATGTAGAGCCGATGCCAGCCTTGCTTTGTATATTTATGGCAAGTGGGGAGACCAGCAGGATAGAAGAGGACCAGGAAACCTCCAATCTGCATCTCCTCTGAGTAGAGAGTATTCCTCCAGCGAGCTCTGTGGTTACCACAACAATGCTCCAACACAGACCAAACCAGTGCCAGAGCTTGCAAGAAGAAGGATCTTAGCCTGCACCTGGCTGAAGTGCAGATCTAGAGACACCAGAGACAACCAAACCACCAGGTCTTTCACTGTCCCGCCTCCCTGCCCAAATATAAAACTTATTTTTAATTGTATAATGAATTAAGAAATAATAAATAAATAAATAAATTATATATATATATATATATATATATATATATATATATATATATATATATATATATAACAAATCCAATAGGGATGACTGCAGTCCTCGTTCTTCGTATAAAATCAAAGTACGGTAGCTTTGATTTTATGCGAAGACCGAGGAGTGCAGTCATCCCTATTGGATTTGTTATCTGCATCAGCCAGTTGACTTTGGCACCCGGCAATACCTAAGGAAAGCGTGGGTGCAAGGAACTTTTTTGCTATATATATATATATATATATATATATATATATATATATATATATATACATACATACATATATTGATATATAGTTATTACATTGCTCCCCTCTAATCTAACCCACACACACAATACAGGCCCAACACATTCACACACTACACCCCTTATAAACACTGGATTCCCTACACACACTAGGTCCCCTATGGGCACACACTGCATCACCTACACACAAACAACATTCTTGACACAAACAGTACATCCCATATACACACTATGGATCCCTAAGGCACACACCAGATCCCTTATAGACTCACATTGGTCCACCTACACATACAACACATCCCTGACACATATATTACATCCTAAATACAGACTATTGATCCCTTACGCACACGCTAGATCCCCTATAGACACACAATGCACCATCTACACATACTCCATTCCTGACACACACAGTACATCCCATATGCCCACTATGCATTCCCTATGCACACACTTGATTCCCTACAGACACACACTAGGTCCCCTATACACATATACACACACTTTCTATAGCCCCTATTCACACACATACACTACAGCCCTTAAGCACATATATAGATGTTCATCTCTCATACAACTCCAAAGATGCTTGTGCCGGTATTTTTATTTTCAGTTCGAGAATACACTGCAATACCAATGCCGGCCAGGTGGCGCTGTAAGTGGAGAGAGGCAGGGATAGGAAACTACATCTTATCCCTGTTCTTTCTCCTGACTGAATCCGCAGATCAGGTAACTGAGAGATGGGGGAAGCCTACAGATCAGGTAAGTGAGGGATGGGGGGGTACTGCCTGCAGATCAGGTAAGTGAGGGATTGGGAGACAGCCTACAGATCAGGTAAGTGAGGGATGGGGTGGCAGCCTACAGATCAGGTAAGTGAGGGATGTGGGACACAGCCTACAGGAAGGGTCAGCAAGGAACAGGAAGGTAAAGTAAGAGAAGGAGCAGAAAGGAGAAGGAACAGAAATGAGCAGGAATGGACATCAAGGAGCAGAAAGGGGCAGCAAGAAGCAGGAAGGGGCAGCAAGGAGCAGGAAGGGTCTGCAAGGAGCAGGGAGGGTCAGCAAGGAGCACAAAGGGTCAGCAAGAAGAAGGAAGGGTCAGCAAGGAGCAGAGAGGGGCAGCAAGATGCAGAAAGGGTCAGGAAGGAGCAGCAAAGAGCAGGAAGGGGCAGCAAGCAGCAGGAAGGGGCAGCAAGAAGTAAGAAGGTTTAGCAAGGGGCTAGAAGGTAAAGCATCACAAAGGTAAAGTAGAAGGAGCAGAAAGGGTCAGCAATGAGCTGGAAATGGCAGCAAGGAGCAAGAAGGGACAGAAGGAGCACAAATGTAAAGCAGGAGAAAGAGCAGAAAGGAGAAGGGACAGAAATGAGCAGGAAGGGGTAAAAAGAGAACAAACATAAAGTAGAAGAAGGAGCAGAAAGGAATAGAAATTAGCAGGAAGGGTCAGCAAGAAGCAGAAAGGGGTAGCAGGAGCAGGAAATACAGAAGGAACACAAAGGGGAAGGAGCAGAAATAATCAGAACGAGCACAAAGGTAAAGTAGGAGAAGGAGCAGAAAGAAACAAGAAGGGACAGCATGGAGCAGAAAGGGGCAGCAAGGAACAGAAATGGGCAGCAAGGAGCTGGAGGGGGCAGAAGGAGCACAACGGTAAAGGAGGAGAATGTGCAGAATGGGGGCCACAAGGAGCAGGAAGGGACAGCAAGGAGCAGAAAGGGTCAACAAGGAGCTAGAAAGGGCAGCAAGAAGGATGAAGGAGCAGCAAGGAGCAGGAACGGTCTGCAAAGAGAAGGAAGGAGCAGCAAGGAGCAGGAAGGGACAGATGGAGCACAAAGGTAAAGGAGCAGAACGAATCAGAAGGAGCACAAAGGTAAAGTAGGAGAAGGAGCAGAAAAGGGTAGCAAGGAGCTGGAAGGGGCAGAAGGAGCACAAAGGTAAAGTAGGAGAAGGAGCAGAAAGGAACAGGAAGGGACAGCAAGGAGCAGAAAGGGGCAGCAAGGAGCAATAAGGTAAAGTTGGAGAAGGAGCAGAAAGGGTCTGCAAGGAGCAGAAAGGGATCAGAAAGAGAAAGGAGCAGAAGGGTGCAAAAGAAGCAGAAAGTAGCAGAAAGATAAAGGACCAGAAGGAGCCAAGGAGGAGAGAACCAGGAACCAGCAATTGGCTTAGAGTGTCAGCTGACAACTCTAGCTAATCTGTGGCAACCATGCCGGACGTCACTCTGCACTTCCTGACACTCTGTTTCAGCAGCCGAATACCACTGAGCGACCTGGAGATCTGGAGGTGGAGGAAGCCTTTGGGGTTAAACCATTTGAGAGCGGTTTAACCCCTTAAAGTAAAGAGAGCGCCCAGGGGCCTCCTGGCATCATAGCATTTTCATTTAGATGAAGTTATGGTGACCAGAATGTTCCTTTAATTTGATTAAAGGAACACTATAGTGTCAGGAATACAAACATGTATTCCTGATACCATCATTGTGAAATCGCTATTCACCCTGGCTTTATGTGATAATGACTATGCCCCTTCCCTTTCATGACATTGTCAAAAAGGGACTAAGCATGGATGTCATTACAATTATGCCCTCTGCATATTCCTGCGGACGCCCATGGCTAGTGATCTACCATTTGCCCGTCCTTGCATGGTTACATTTGTGAGCAGTGTTTGTGAGTTTAAATGTAAGCATGTTTTTATATAATTGAAATGCAGTGGTGTTCTTCTGTGTAGGGTTTGTGTTTGAATGCATGGGTGTGTTTGTATGTAGTGTTGGCCTTTAAAAGTAGGTGTGCTTTTCTGTGTAGTGTTGGTGTTTGATTGAAGGGGTGCTTGTATATAATTTTAGTGTTTTAATAGAGGGGTGTATTTGTATGTAATATGTACGTTTGATTGCAGGGGTGTGTTTAGATGCAACGTTGGCTTTTAAATGTGGATGTACATTTGTGTGTAGCATTGGTGTTTGAGTGAAGGAGTGTGTTTGTATATAATTTTGGAGTTTGTGAGCAGTGTTTGTGAGTTTAAATGTAAGCATGTTTTTATATAATTGAAATGCAGTGGTGTTCTTCTGTGTAGGGTTTGTGTTTGAATGCATGGGTGTGTTTGTATGTAGTGTTGGCCTTTAAAAGTAGGTGTGCTTTTGTGTGAAGTGCTGGTGTTTGATTGAAGGGGTGCTTATATATAATTTTAGTGTTTTAATACATGGGTGTATTTCAATGTAATGTTTGCATTTGGTTGCAGGGGTGTGTTTGGATGCAGAGTTAGCTTTTAAATGTGTACATTTGTGTGTAGCATTGGTGTTTGTGTGACGATGTGTATTTATAATTATGGAGTTTGAATGTACTGTTTGTGCTAGATTGCAGGAGTGTGTTTACATGTTGTGTTGGTGTTTGATTGCTTGAATGTATGCACATACACACATACACACGTACGTGCATACATACGTACTTACACAGATTTTCATACACATTAACACACAGATACACATATATAAATACACTGATACACACAAATTCATATACACACTGACACATGCACACACCTTGACACATGCACACACCTGACCCACACACACAGATGCTTTAACTTTGGGTGCTGGTTATATGCTGAGGGTGTCAGTTTAATGTCTACCTCAATTCTAGCACTACTATTCCTACGTCATTCAAAAAAAATCCACATCCTCTTCCATGCTTAAATATGACAGCCATTGTCTTCCTTTTCAGTGTGTGAGTCCTGGGAAAAGTTCCAATCTCATTGGGAGTATTCTCATTGACTTTACCCTTTCAGCCCACCAGAATACAACCAGAATAAAATTCATGGTCACAGACTGAAAAAGAAGTAATAGGAACTGCACCCAATCCACATAAGCCAAATGGATGCTTAAATAGACCATGGGCCAGCAGCAGCCCAGCAGAATAGAGATATTAACTGAGGAAAGAAGGTCCAGGTACTCTGTAACGAAAGCACCTTCATCACTGGGATTTGGAGAGGCCTGCTTGCCAGCCTCTTGCCCTGTGACTAAGGCCCTGTTGTGAACTTTGGGGGTAAAAACCCTGTTTGTGCCTTTTTACCTTCTATGGTGCAGTATATGGGGCTTACCGAATGGATTAGGTTTATGGTGTTCATTTACCGAACAAACTGTCGAACAGCCAGACCACCTGCAAGTGGAGTGTGCAGCCTGTTAACCTCCCAGAAGCTGTGGTTAACTGCAGCTTAATTGCCGAACGACTGGGTGGTCGTCGTTCGTATAGTTGAACACGTGGCGGCAGCCATCTTGTTTAATCGAACACGGTCAGCGGTGCTTTGCCGTCGAGTTCATGGAACTGAAATTGGACACTTGGCGGCTCGAACACCGCTGGGACTTCCATCTCCATCTATGTTCGGGTAAATATACATGAATAGAGCGCAGTTCGGTAGAAATAATCTACCAAACACACTTCAACACTGACTTTGTGCACGAACGATCCCGTTCGACTATTTAAAGTGCACTTTAATCATTGGAAATAGACCGGCCGCCCAGCCTAATTCTCTGGAACTATTTTGGGCACGAAGCAATGCTTGCGGCCGGTCAAAAAGGGACTCCCATGAAACATTTGAACCCCTGCTCTGATCTGGGTGATTTTGGGATATGTTATTCACCCAGATGTGACTTTTATGGGGATATGTTGTATTTTGGGGTACTTATGAGACTTTGTAAAATATGTGTTTTTTATGCTTGGGGATAATTACGTTAATACATTATCTACCTTAATTGTATCACTGGCAGAGGGGAGGGATTGTGTGCTGTATGTGGGAGTGTCAGGCATTGTTACATTGATTCTATTGGTCTGTACAATTTGTGTCCTATGCTCCATCAGGTCCATTGGTTGTTCCTCTGGCCTGAAAAGTTGTATAAAAATCCAACCTGTACCATTAAACTCTCAGATCATCTTGCACCTTCATGAAGTCTTGGCTCATGTTTGGGGGATAATGTTTCATCTTCACAACCTCTTTCTTAATTACTCTTATAACAAGCATGTGTTATGTTCCTCTAACTGATCCAGTGATAATCTCCAATAACTTCTCCCATAAGTCATATGTCTAGACCTTCTCTCCTAGCCGTTTCTGTATCAATCATGTTTAACTTATCTCCTATCTGATCCTATATTAATCACCTATCACTATCCAGTCACTATTTGTCTTTTATCAAGCAAGCAAACGGACACTCTGGGGATTGCTATAATCACTATACTCCCCTGAGTATAATCACTAAGCTCTTGTAAGAGCTGTTCCTGCTACGCTCTCGGGACAAAGAGAGGCCTACCCACTGGAAGCGGTATCCTGGTTTCGGGTCCAGGGTGGGTGGAGGACGACGAGACCCCAACCAAGCTGCGGAGGTTCGTGGGGTTTACGGTGGTTATGATGATCCTGTGCAGTGCTTATGGTAGTCGCAAGTACTAGGGAGCAGCAATTGACTACCTGGTCGGGGTGCCAGGCGGTCCGTCACATACCCCAATGCTTTATTGGCACATTTATTGGAACCAGAGGAACACTGCAATGTTTTGACCAACAAACAGACATTTGTGGGTTGAAAAGTTGCCGTGTTCCTCTGGTTCTAAAAACAGTGCTTATAAAGCATTGGGGTACCTGGATCTTCTTTCTTCAGTTGGTATCTACTGATTAAAAAATATACTGACGCAAATAAACTAATAGCAATCCTATGACTCTCTACAAAGTTCTGCAGCAAAAACATTTATAATAGACAAATCTGAATACTTCATACAAACAATTAACATTCTCTAAATGTGCTTTATTATAAGATCAACATATTCTTAAATATAATGTTAAAGCCTTGATATTCTTTAAAAGTCAGGCGGTATTACAACGTGTTATCTGTAATGCAAGCCTTTTATGTGTTACAAATTATAGCTTGGTAATTGGTACAAGAGAATTAAGGGGCATATCTTCTGTATGTTAGGCTAATGTGAAAATTCCTTTTAACTCCACGACCATAAATCATTTGTACACATTTTTTAGATAGGTTGATACGTCTGGATTTTTTTTCCAGTATGTCCGCTATAAATAAAATAAGCCTTTTATTATGTCCAGTAACCATATACACATGTGCTACTAACATTTCCTGACAAGCAATCATTTGTGGTTTTTAATTATAAACAGAAAATTTTTGTGGAGAGCGAATAAGAAAAAAAAAGAGGGCTGAAATGGTGAATCTATATTTATTTATAACATTTTGGTTATTTTTAAACGGTTTCACTGCAATCTCTTTGTAAGAATGTTTCTACAATCCCTCAAATCCTGTGTCCCCATGTACTTAATCAGACAATGTAGATACATTCCTTCACTCACACCTAAACCCATTGTCATCTAACAATCAATCATTAACTTCTTCCCTGTCCTCTCGTATAAGAAGCACCTGCTACATTCATCTAAATTCTTCCATAGTTGCTGCTTTAGCAGCAACCTGTAACGTGTCTTCTCTTCTGGTTCCTATTCTACAGCCATCTGAAACATCTCCTATAGCGGCTTGTAGACCATCAACCTATAATGTTTCCAGGGACGGACTGACAGTGGTTTGGGCCCCCGGGCAAAATTAGGATCCGGGCCCCCTGCAGATCAATGTATGTGCTGGTGTAGATGTACCGTTTATTTGATTGTATGTGCATGTAACGTGAATGTATGCTTCTGTGTGTACATGCACTGTGAACCCTGGTGTAATTATATATGTATGTCTTTGTGTGTCGTGTCAGGATATGTGGAATTAGAGTTTATTTAAAGGGAAACTATAGTGCTAGGAAAACAAGTTGTTTTCCTGGCACAATAGTTACCCACAGATAAAAAAAAACCTTCTGTCACTTACCTGAATCCAGCGCTGATGTCTCTCGGTGCTGGTTCAGGCGCTGCACTCGCATTAGGACTTCCCACATAGTAAAGCATTGTATAAAGCTTTCCTATGGGGTTTTGTATGAAGCTAGATGTCCTCATGCATAGCGTAAGAATGTCCAGTGTCACTTAGGTGACCAAAAGTTGCCTAGCGAAGCCAAAGTCACTAGAGATGGAGTTAACCCTGAAAGGTAATTATTGTAGTTTCTCAAAAACTGCAAAAATTGCCATTGCAGGTTTAAGGAACCTGGGAAACTGCACTCAGACCACTTCAATGAGCTGAAATGGTCTGGATGTCTATAGTGTTCATTTAAATATATTTAAATGGATAAAAAAGACGCTGCAGTGGATGCCAGGGGCATAGAAGCTGTAGTGTTTATAGGGACAGGGAGTGATAGAGCCTATAGTGGGGGTAGGGGTAATAGGGGCTATTGTGGGTGTAGGGGAGGGATAGGGGCTGTGGTAAGTGCAGAGATCAATAGATGCAGTAGTGGGTGTAGGGGAAATGGTCTGTAGTTTGTGCATGGGGTTCTTTGGGCTTTAGTTGATGCAGGGAATATAGGGGCTATAGGGAATATAACAGTTGTAGGGTGTGCGGGGATTTTAGGGGCTGCAGCGTGTAGGGATGCTGAAGGGGCAGAAGGGCTGTAGGGGATAGAGGGGCTGCGGGGGGTAGACGGTCTGTCTGAGGTAAGGGTCTGCAGGGGATGCAGATATTTTAAGGGCTGTAAGAGGTCCAGGTATTTTAAGGGCTCTAGAGAGTAGAGAGGCTGCAGGAGGTTTATAGACTGTAGGGGGGCTGCAGTGGTTAGAAGGGCTGCAGGGTTTAGTATGACTGCAGGGGATAGAAGGGCTGCAGGGGGTAAGAGGGTGCAGGGGGTTGAGGAGTTATAGGGGCTGCACGGGAGTTGTAGGGGCTGCAGGGTGTAGAGGAGCTGCAGGCAGTAGAAGGGCTGTAGTGGGTAGAGGGGTTATAGGGGCTGCAGTGCTTAGAATGGGTTCAGGGGCGCTACAGGGAATAGAGGGGTTATAGCGGCTGCAGGGGTTAGAATGGGTCCAAGGGGTAGGTGGGCTACAGGGGATAGAGGGGTTATAGGGGCTGCAGGGGTTAGAATGGGTCCAGGGGGTAGGTGGGCTACAGGTGATAGAGGGATAATAGGGCCTGCAGGGGTTAGAATGGGTCCAGGGGGTAGGTGAGCTACAGGGGATAGAGGGGTTATAGGGGCTGCAGGGGTTAGAATGGGTCCAGGGGGTAGGTGGGCTACAGGGGATAGAGGGATAATAGGGGCTGCAGGGGTTAGAATGGGTCCAGGGGCTAGGTGGGCTACAGGGGATAGAGGGATTATAGGGGCTGCAGGGATTAGAATGGGTCCAGGGGCTAGGTGGGCTACAGGGGATAGAAGGATTATAGGGGATGCAGGGGTTAGAATGGGTCCAGGGGGTAGGTGGGCTACAGAGGATAGAGGGGTTATAGGGGCTGCAGGGGTAGAATGAGTCCAGGGGGTAGGTGGGCTACAGGGGATAGAGGGATTATAGGGGCTGCAGGGATTAGAATGGGTCCAGGGGCTAGGTGGGCTACAGGGGATAGAGGGGTTATAGGGGCTGCAGGGATTAGAATGGGTCCAGGGGTAGGTGGGCTACAGGGGATAGAGGGGTTATAAGGGCTGCAGGGATTAGAATGGGTCCAGGGGGTAGGTGGGCTACAGGGGATAGAGGGATAATAGGGGCTAGAATGGGTCCAGGGGGTAGGTGGGCTGCAGGGGGTAGAAGGGCTGTAGGGGTTAGAAGGGGAAGGGGGATGATTATATTAATCTGTTTATTTTCCCTTACCTGTAGCATGCTGTATCACACACTGCTTGCTGTCTGTAACAGTGATCAGGCAGCTCCGCACAGGTCAGTGAACTTATGACACATGATGTCATTTCCTGCTTAATGAGCAGCACGGAGCTGCCTGATCTGTTGCAGACAGCTCTCGTGCTGTTTATCTTTCAGGCACACTGAGAGGCAGCCTATTGGGGTCTTTGGAAAGACCCCATTAACTGTCTCTCGGTGTGCCCTGCTGGGACCGGCAAAGGGGAGATTGTATTTTGTAACAGGGGCCCGCGGAGTGCCGTGCGGGCCCCTTGCTGTGTACAGGCTGGCTGGGGAGATGATTAACTCCCCAGCCCAGCTGTTACTTCACTGCAGAGCGGGCGGGCCCCCCAGAGCCTCGGGCCCTCGGTCCATGACCGATTTGCCCGAGTGCTCAGTCCGCCCCTGAATGTTTCATCTTCACAACCTCTTTCTTAATTACTCTTATAACAAACACGTGTTATGTTCCTCTAACTGATCCAGTGATAATCTCCAATAACTTCTCCCATAAGTCATATGTCTAGACCTTCTCTCCTAGCCGTTTCTGTATCAATCATGTTTAACTTATCTCCTAGCTGATCCTATATTAATCACCTATCACTATCCAGTCACTATTTGTCTTTTATCAAAGCAAGCACTGACTGCTTGCTGTTTACCAGACATGCCTCCACTTATGACATGGCAGGTGGAGGCATGGAAATGTAAAAAACAACAACTCCCTTGTACTAATGCGGGAGTCATAGTGACCCCTACAGGGAGTTTTGAACTATTTGCTGCTGGTGGCTAATGTTATTTTCCATTTAGGTTACTTGGGATTAGGACATATAGCGGCAGGGATGTATTTACCACAAGGCAAACAAGGCATTTGCTTAGGGCGGCACTTTCCGGGTGGGTGCCAGAAAATGCCACCCCAAGTTCCCAGACAAATGCCTTGCTTGCCTTGTGTTCTGGGGCTGTCCACCTTACTGTGAGTGAGTGAGTGAGTGTAGCTGTTAGTGTGTGTCTGTGAGTGAGAATGGGTGTGCCTGTGAGTGTGTGTCAGTGTGTGTATATCATTTTATGTGTATCTGAGAGTGTGTGCCTGTCAGTGAGTGGGTGTGTCATTGTGTGTCTGTCAGTGAAAGTGTGTGTTGGTTAAACAGTGTGTGCCAATGACTGTATGTGTGTGCCAATGACTGTATCTGTCAGTGAGTGTATATCAGTGCATGTATCAATGAGGGCATGTGTCTGTCATTCAAAAAAGTGGCCTTGACATGAATTGGGGGGGTCAAATTTAGATTTTGGGGGTGCCCAAATTTAGTTGTGCCTAGGGCAGCACAAATCCAGAATACACCACTGTATAGCGGCCTGGATTTAGTTTTTTCAGTTAAATAGCTGAACAGTCCAAATTCATCCAAATCGAGATTCTGCCAAAACCAAATCACCAAATCTAGTGGCCGGTAAAGACTTCTAACTTCAGCAGACCTACAGAAAATGGCTATCAGTCCTGCATTCCATTCATTGGCTGAGTGCATCAGCTGACAACTCTCAGCCAATGAGTTTTAATATATGCATATATATATGCACAGAATTGACCTTAGCGTGCCTGGAACTTTAGTGGCAATGGTACTTGGAGTAACCCTTTAAACCTCAAATTACTAGTACTTATTTTATTGACCTCTGTCAGAAGAAAGGCTGGGAACTGAACCTGTGGCTCTCAGATCTTAATATCTTAATTTGAAGAAAGATTCATGTCATATATTTAAAATTATTTAACTAATAAAATGTCTATAAATAGAACAACAAGAGCCCTTTCTAGTAAATCTCATGAATATGATGAAGCAGCAGGCAATAGTTTTTGTTATAAACTCTTGACTGATGAATGTAAATGGTGCTGAATACTTTTGTGCTTGGGTTAATCCTTTGTTGACTTGCTTCAGCCGGAGGACAACCAGCTGTGGAGCCTGCAGCACTTGCCCCAGGGGCATTCAATACTATATAAACCTTCATGTCGCTTTTTTTCTTGACTTACTGACACATCCTAGTACCTTGAATTGTCTTCCTTAGGGAGATGTTTAGTGTTGCACACATTGAGAAAATCTTCTTTTTTTGGAGAAGTAAAGCATAGCTTGAATAGAAATATCTAGAAAATATATTTATAAATGTGGCCATGTACACGAGGTGGACTAGGAGGCAATTGACACCAACATTATACGACTGGCGAAGGGGTTGTGGGCTGCTGCCTCAAACCACTCTTCTGAAATCTAAATAGTGGGAGGTGAATTGGGATATCTGTTTGCACAGTTCTACAGCAGGCAGGAACAGGGCCGGGCCTGTGGTAGCCCAGCACTGTGTGGGTTTCTACTGGGACTTGTAGCCTGTGCTCTCAATGCACTCCTGCCCTGACTGGTCCTTTAGGGTATTTCCAGGTGGACTAAGGCTATAGTAAGTATTTATGATGTGCCTGGTAGTGTTTGCAGTGAGATGAGACAGTGATCACAACATTTATAACAAACGTCGGTTGTCACTGGTCACAATGGAGTCTGTGGGAAGCAGAGTTTATGTCTCATAGTCATGAGCAGATCTCTGTGAATATTCCTTCACACCATGCAGGTCAATGGTAATTCTGATGAAGGGATACATGATGTCACTATGTCAATATGAAGATATAAACCACTGCCGGTGGTGTAACTCCACCAGCATTGTCATTGAGGCATCATTTGTCAGCAAAAAAGAAGCCTGCTGGTGCCATACAACCAAACATCCCCACACACTCGCCTATGTCTTCCTTTCAGCCCGCTCTCCCTGATCTCCTTCCCACTCCGGCGAGGGGGGGAGACATCAGCTGTACAGGAGCACTTGTCCTTGGTATTAGGGCTGATGTGTACTATGGTTGTTGCTGCCACCCAAGAGTAGTGGGAGTTTGAGCACAGGACTTGTTTTTGTGTATTTGTATTCACTTTTGTATCACACAGCTATGTTACAATGCTGCCGCCCATCCCATGTGTTCCCTATTAAGTGTTAATAAGCATGTAGGGGTTTATAAAAAAAATACCCCTCTCTGTCTTATTAGAGATATCTTTGCCTGAAACTCCAGGAAGCAAGGTGAATAGTGAGTATAGGACCCACCTAAGATGCTTGCCTTGACGTGGCAGGTAGGCATACCCTCTAATGGCCATTGGAGTAACTAAATAACCTCCATTTGTTTAAATATGTATAGGGATTTGGGAAGAGTGCAGGTAACTTTTTTTCCTTGGTTTTTACTGTATGTATTGGGGCTGATGTGTACCATATTATTGTTTTCGAAAATATAAAATATTTGTCTTTGAAATGGAACTGACTTTTGAAAAGCAGTGCCCCCTTACCCTGTAGCCCTGTAGGAGCGTTGCTTGTTTTTCTGTTCTCAGAATGTTTCACTAAACAGGAAGACATTGCTTTTCCTTTAAAAAGTGAGTTGTTGGGACTTTCAAGTAGAAAACTCACTTTAGTGAGCTTTTCTCTAAAGTGTTTAATGTTTGAAATTCATATTGAATCACAAATTTTCGACCAATATAGACAAACAGAAAACTTAGTCAACTAGTAGAATTTTTCGAAGTTGACTAGTATGATCTAAAAATCTTAAATTCACTTTGAATTCCCGACTATTCATATTGAATAGCCCTAAATATTGTAAAACTCCCAGACATATTTCAGTTGTCCATGGTTTATTCGATAAGCCAGAAATGATGTTAGTTTTTTCCTCCATAACATCCCTATTAGCTATAATGACATTAATACAACTGCCCCCCCCCCCCCAACAGTCTCCTGTAGCACTAAAACTCTGAAAATAAATTTGTGATTGAAGAAATGTTTAATTAGAAATGAACAAACTTTTCTTTGCAATACTATTTATTTTTAAATCTATTATAACCTATATTATAATAGCGTTTTACTAGATGTGACACATTTAGCTATCATGCATTTCCCGGGGTGATAACACATGTACCGATAAATTGGGTTATTATCAACCCTAAAGAGATTAAAACTCTTTTCTAGCAATCAAAGCTTCAACTCTGGCTGGGGCACTAACCACTGGGCCAGCTCACAGTCTGAAAACATTTGATAAAGCCAGGCAGTGTGAAGATGTATCTTCAGCAAACCCATGTTTTGTTTGGGGGTTACGGTCTCATTTCATGACAGCAGTGGTAGATGATTACATTTCTTTTTATTTATTTTTTTCCCTGCGTGTGACCCTCTTCTTGGTCATTGTTCATCCTACCTCCATCTGCTGGGAGATAATGAAGTTCCATCACGCCTTTTTTTAACGAAAGATCACATAATATTTTTCAAGGTCTATTTAAAAGCAAATCTATATAACAACATGGTATTAGTTTAGAGTTTAAAATAAAAACCTAAATTTGGCTAACTCAGACATAAAAATGTTGCATTGATTGCATGAGTAATAAAGTAACCATCTTCTCAGAACTAAACTGATGTGGGAATGACCTCATATACGGGAAAAGAAAAAGGTCTCTATTTCATGATTCGCTTTACTATAGGATTGTAAACTTGTCTTCATAGATGGTAAGCTTGTTTGAGCAGGACCTCTTGTCTCTGTTATATTCTGTTTGTCAATTACTTGATGTCACATACCCCCATTCTATAATTGTGAAGAGCTGCAGAATATGTTGGCACTATATAAATGCTAATAAGAAAAATATAATTTCTATGCAAGAAGTGAAATTCAGTATACATCTCACTAGTGATCACTTTGAGAGTCAGACTTAGAGTGATTATTTATCACTGTAGAATGTGACCTCTGTAAGTAAGATAGAATCTTGCAGTAAGTAAGAGCATTGGGAGGGGTGAAGGTATTAACTATACTGAATGTGGCAATGTACAAGCATGTTTGTGAATTATAGACAGATTTGAGTCCCCTTCATTGCTGTCTAATATACAGCAATGCATAGGTTAAATACTATTTTAACAGGGTGATGTTGAGGGCATTTAGGGGAATTTGAAGACCACGAATAGATTAACCTCCAAAACTATTTTATCAGATCACACTGATAGTTTTGGAAGCATGAACTCCCCTTGACTACTGTATAGCTTAATGTTCAAGGGATTTGATTACTAGTGATGTCGCGAACACAACATTTTCGGTTCGCGAATGGTGGACGCGAACTTCCGCAAACGTTCGCGAACCGGCGAATAGGGCGAACCGCCATTGACTTCAATGGGCAGGCGTATTTTAAAACCCACAGGGACTCTTTCTGGCCACAAAAGTGATGGAAAAGTTGTTTCTAGGGGACTAACACCTGGACTGTGGCATGCCGGAGGGGGATCCATGGCAAAACTCCCATGGAAAATTACACAGTTGATGCAGAGTCTGCTTTTAATCCATAAAGGGCATAAATCACCTAACATTCCTAAATCACAATGGATATGGATTGACACCTGACATATTGACACACCTCGACATATGGATTGACACCTGTCCTCAGAGACCCTGATACACACTGACACAGAGCAGAATAGGGACTGTTCACCCTACATAGGGTCACTTGGCAGATATGGATTGGCACCTATCCTCAGGGACCCTGATACACACTGACACAGAGCAGAATAGGGACTGTTCCCCCTACATAGGGTCACTTGGCAGATATGGATTGACACCTATCCTAAGGATCCCTGATACACACTGACACAGAGCAGAATAGGGACTGTTCCCCCTACATAGGGTCACTTGGCAGATATGGATTGACACCTGTCCTCAGGGACCCTGATACACACTGACACAGAGCAGAATAGGGACTGTTCCCCCTACATAGGGTCACGTGGCAGATTTGGATTGACACCTATCCTCAGGGACCCTGATACACACTGACACAGAGCAGAATAGGGACTGTTCCCCCTACATAGGGTCACTTGGCAGATATGGATTGACACCTGTCCTCAGGGACCCTGATACACACTGACACAGAGCAGAATAGGGACTGTTCCCCCTACATAGGGTCACGTGGCAGATTTGGATTGACACCTGTCCTCAGAGACCCTGATACACACTGACACAGAGCAGAATAGGGACTGTTCCCCCTACATAGGGTCACTTGGCAGATATGGATTGGCACCTATCCTCAGGGACCCTGATACACACTGACACAGAGCAGAATAGGGACTGTTCCCCCTACATAGGGTCACTTGGCAGATATGGATTGACACCTATCCTAAGGATCCCTGATACACACTGACACAGAGCAGAATAGGGACTGTTCCCCCTACATAGGGTCACTTGGCAGATATGGATTGACACCTGTCCTCAGGGACCCTGATACACACTGACACAGAGCAGAATAGGGACTGTTCCCCCTACATAGGGTCACGTGGCAGATTTGGATTGACACCTATCCTCAGGGACCCTGATACACACTGACACAGAGCAGAATAGGGACTGTTCCCCTTACATAGGGTCACTTGGCAGATATGGATTGACACCTGTCCTCAGGGACCCTGATACACACTGACACAGAGCAGAATAGGGACTGTTCCCCCTACATAGGGTCACTTGGCAGATATCGATTGATACCTGTCCTCAGGGACCCTGATACACACTGACACAGAGCAGAATAGGGACTGTTCCCTCTACATAGGGTCACTTGGCAGATATGGATTGACACCTGTCCTCAGAGACCCTGATACACACTGACACAGGGCAGAATAGGGACTGTTCCTTCTACATAGAGTCACTTGGCAGGTATGGATTGACACCTGTCCTCAGAGACCCTGATACACACTGACACAGAGCAGAATAGGGACTGTTCCCCCTACATAGGGTCACTTGGCAGATATGGATTGACACTGTCCACAAGGACAAGCTGCAGGCTTCCTGGCAGGGCCCATACAAGGTGGAAGAGCAGGTTTGTGATACCACCTTTGTGATCAGTGCGGTCACAGGCACGGGAGGCAAGTGCATGCTCCATGTGAACATGCTCAAGCCATACCACGAGCGCACGGAAGAGGTAACCGCGATCTGTGCACCTGCCAATGAAGATTATGATAATTTGCCACTTCCAGATCTCCAAGACCAAGAGGGCCAGAGCGGACACCTGGGAGAAGTACAGTTAGGAGTGAACCCAGGTCCAAAGACTAATCCAGGACAAGGGGGCCACGTTTTCCAACCTACCTGGGTACACTCCGTTAACCACTCACAAAGTTGAAACCCCAGACCAGACCCCCCTTCGCCAAACCGCCTAAGCAGTTAAATAGCCGAAGCAGTTAAAGAAAATATGCGGAAAGAAATTGAGGAAATTATGCAGTTAGGGGTGATAGAACACTCTGACAGCCCCTGGGCCTCCCCGGTAGTACTAGTACCGAAACGGGACGGCACGACCCTTTTCTGTGTAGACTACCGGAGGCTAAACGATAAAACAACCTCAGACGCCTACCCTATGCCCTGGATAGATGAACTCCTAGACAAAATGGCCAGAGGCCAGTACCTCACCACAATAGATCTGTGCAAGGGGTACTGTCAAATTCCATTAGCCGAGGACGCCATCCACAAGTTGGCATTTGTCAGCCCGTTTGGCCTGTATCAGTTTAAGGTCATGCCATTTGGGATGAAGAATGCCCTGGCTAACTTTCAGAGGATGGTAGATCGGCTACTGGATGGGTTTCAGGAGTATGCCTGCGCCTACTTGGATGATCTAGCCATTTTTAGCTGCTCCTGGCCCGAACACCTGACCCACATAGGAGCCGTACTAGACCGGATTAGGGCGGCTGGACTGACCCTAAAGCCCAGTAAGTGACATATAGGAATGGCAGAAGTTCAATACTTGGGGCACAGAGTCGGGAGCCTGCTACAGAAACCAGAACCCACTAAAATAGAGGCAGTCGCCAAGTGGCCAACCCCCCACACTAAAACCCAGGTCCTAGCATTCCTGGGTACCGCAGGGTACTACAGGAAATTCGTAGCTAATTACAGCCCCCTAGCTAAACCTCTCACAGATCTAACACGTACAAACCTCTCCAAGATAGTAGTATGGGCATCAGAGTGTGAACAGGCCTTCCAACAGCTCAAGACAGCGCTCATTAAATCACCTGTACTTTCTGCTCCTGATCCAACTAAACGCTTGTGTGGCTGAACAGGGTGTCAAGAGACAATGCCAGGCTGTTGCGCTGGAGTTTGGCGCTACAGCCTTTTGACTTTACAATTTACTATCGCCCTGGGAAGCAAAATGGCAATGCTGATGGGTTATCCAGACAAACAGACCTTTAACAGTGATCTGTGAGTACTCCTCCGGACATCCCCAAGCCGATCCTGGCCTGCTTCAGGACGTCCTGTAAGCCTGGGTACTTATGCACAAAGCATTGTACAATCAGATTACACACATGTGCCATGCACGGCACATGTGTCAACTTGCCCAAATTCAATGCCGCCAACAAATTTCTTACGTTGTCACAAACCACTTTGCCAATCTCCAGTTGGTGCGGAGTCAGCCACTTTTCCACCTGTGCGTTCAGGGCGGACAGGAGTGCTGGTCCGGTGTGACTCTCTGCTTTCAAGCAAGTCAAACCCAAGACGGCGTGACACTGCCGTATCCGGAATGTGGAGTAGTACCTGGGGAGCTGGGGGGTGCCGTTGATGTGGAGCAAGACGCAGCAGCAGAAGAGGACTCAGCCGAGGAGGTTATGGAATAGGATGGAGTAGGAGGAGTAGAGGAGGTGGCAGCAGGCCTGCCTGCAAGTCGTGGCGGTGTCACCAACTCCTCTGCAGAGCCACGCATTCCATGCTTGGCAGCCGTCAGCAGGTTTACCCAATGCGCAGTGTAGGTGATACACCTGCCCTGTCCATGCTTTGCAGACCAGGTATCAGTGGTCAGATGGACCCTTGCCCCAACACTGTGTGCCAGACATGCCATTACTTCCTTTTGCACAATCGAGTACAGGTTGGGGATTGCCTTTTGTGCAAAGAAATTTCGTCCGGGTACCTTCCACTGCGGTTTCCCAATAGCTACAATTTTTTTGAATGCCTCAGACTCCACCAGCTTGTATGGTAAAAGCTGGCGGGCTAATAGTTCAGACAAGCCAGCTGTCAGACGCTGGGCAAGGGGGTGACTTTCTGACATTGGCTTCTTACGCTCAAACATGTCCTTGACAGACACCTGACTGTGGGCAGATGAGCGGGAACTGCTCAAGGCGAGAGACGGAGTGACGGATGGTTGAGCGGGGGCAAGGAGGACAGCAGTGGTTGACGTGGCTGAAGATGCTGGACCGGGAGGAGGATGGCGGCTTTGAGTTTGTGTGCAGCTTGTACTCATGTGTTGATCCCATAGGCGTTTGTGATGTGCGATCATGTCCCTACGCAAAGCAGTTGTACCTAGGTGGGTGTTGGACTTCCCACGACTCAGTTTCTTTTGGCACAGGTTGCAAATGGCATCGCTGTTGTCAGAGGCAGACACACAAAAAAAATGCCACACTGCAGAGGTTGGCAGAGTACACGCTGAAGGCCTGACACCCGCTTTAAGGACACTGACTGCTATTAGCTTACAGTGAAAAACTTTTTTTCTTTTTAAAGGCACGCTATAGTACACCAGATATGAGGGCAAAGTGCACTTGCAGAGGTTGGCAGAGTACACGCTGAAGGCCTGACACCCGCTTTAAGGACACTGACTGCTATTAGCTTACAGTGAAAAACTTTTTTTCTTTTTAAAGGCACGCTTTAGAGACACCAGATATGAGTGGCAAAGTGCACTTGCAGAGGTTGGCAGAGTACACGCTGAAGGCCTGACACCCGCTTTAAGGACACTGACTGCTATTAGCTTACAGTGAAAAACTTTTTTTCTTTTTAAAGGCACGCTATAGAGACACCAGATATGAGTGGCAAAGTACACTGGCAGAGGTTGGCAGAGTACACGCTGAAGGCCTGACACCCAGACGCTTGCAGACAACTAACTGCTATTAGCTTATAGTGAAAAACTTTTTTTTCTTTTTAAAGGCACGCTATAGTGACACCAGATATGAGTGTCAAAGTGCACTTGCATAGGTTGGCAGAGTACACGCTGAAGGCCTGACACCCGCTTTAAGGACACTGACTGCTATTACACGCTGAAGGCCTGACACCCAGACGCTTGCAGACAACTAACTGCTATTAGCTTATAGTGAAAAACGTTTTTTCTTTTTAAAGGCACGCTATTGTGACACCAGATATGAGTGGCAAAGTACACTGGTAGAGGTTGGCAGAGTACACGCTGAAGGCCTGACACCCGCTTTAAGGACACTGACTGCTATTAGCTTACAGTGAAAAACTTTTTTTCTTTTTAAAGGCACGCTTTAGAGACACCAGATATGAGTGGCAAAGTGCACTTGCAGAGGTTGGCAGAGTACACGCTGAAGGCCTGACACCCGCTTTAAGGACACTGACTGCTATTAGCTTACAGTGAAAAACTTTTTTTCTTTTTAAAGGCACGCTATAGTACACCAGATATGAGGGCAAAGTGCACTTGCAGAGGTTGGCAGAGTACACGCTGAAGGCCTGACACCCGCTTTAAGGACACTGACTGCTATTAGCTTACAGTGAAAAACTTTTTTTCTTTTTAAAGGCACGCTTTAGAGACACCAGATATGAGTGGCAAAGTGCACTTGCAGAGGTTGGCAGAGTACACGCTGAAGGCCTGACACCCGCTTTAAGGACACTGACTGCTATTAGCTTACAGTGAAAAACTTTTTTTCTTTTTAAAGGCACGCTATAGAGACACCAGATATGAGTGGCAAAGTACACTGGCAGAGGTTGGCAGAGTACACGCTGAAGGCCTGACACCCGCTTTAAGGACACTGACTGCTATTAGCTTACAGTGAAAAACTTTTTTTCTTTTTAAAGGCACGCTATAGTACACCAGATATGAGGGCAAAGTGCACTTGCAGAGGTTGGCAGAGTACACGCTGAAGGCCTGACACCCGCTTTAAGGACACTGACTGCTATTAGCTTACAGTGAAAAACTTTTTTTCTTTTTAAAGGCACGCTTTAGAGACACCAGATATGAGTGGCAAAGTGCACTTGCAGAGGTTGACAGAGTACACGCTGAAGGCCTGACACCCGCTTTAAGGACACTGACTGCTATTAGCTTACAGTGAAAAACTTTTTTTCTTTTTAAAGGCACGCTATAGTACACCAGATATGAGGGCAAAGTGCACTTGCAGAGGTTGGCAGAGTACACGCTGAAGGCCTGACACCCGCTTTAAGGACACTGACTGCTATTAGCTTACAGTGAAAAACTTTTTTTCTTTTTAAAGGCACGTTATAGAGACACCAGATATGAGTGGCAAAGTACACTGGCAGAGGTTGGCAGAGTACACGCTGAAGGCCTGACACCCAGACGCTTGCAGACAACTAACTGCTATTAGCTTACAGTGAAAAACTTTTTTTCTTTTTAAAGGAACGCTATAGAGACACCAGATATGAGTGGCAAAGTACACTGGCAGAGGTTGGCAGAGTACACGCTGAAGGCCTGACACCCAGACGCTTGCAGACAACTAACTGCTATTAGCTTACGGTGAAAAACTTTTTTTCTTTTTAAAGGAACGCTATAGAGACACCAGATATTAGTGGCAAAGTACACTGGCAGAGGTTGGCAGAGTACACGCTGAAGGCCTGACACCCGCTTTAAGGACACTGACTGCTATTAGCTTACAGTGAAAAACTTTTTTTCTTTTTAAAGGCACGCTATAGTACACCAGATATGAGGGCAAAGTGCACTTGCAGAGGTTGGCAGAGTACACGCTGAAGGCCTGACACCCGCTTTAAGGACACTGACTGCTATTAGCTTACAGTGAAAAACTTTTTTTCTTTTTAAAGGCACGCTTTAGAGACACCAGATATGAGTGGCAAAGTGCACTTGCAGAGGTTGGCAGAGTACACGCTGAAGGCCTGACACCCGCTTTAAGGACACTGACTGCTATTAGCTTACAGTGAAAAACTTTTTTTCTTTTTAAAGGCACGCTATAGTACACCAGATATGAGGGCAAAGTGCACTTGCAGAGGTTGGCAGAGTACACGCTGAAGGCCTGACACCCGCTTTAAGGACACTGACTGCTATTAGCTTACAGTGAAAAACTTTTTTTCTTTTTAAAGGCACGCTTTAGAGACACCAGATATGAGTGGCAAAGTGCACTTGCAGAGGTTGGCAGAGTACACGCTGAAGGCCTGACACCCGCTTTAAGGACACTGACTGCTATTAGCTTACAGTGAAAAACTTTTTTTCTTTTTAAAGGCACGCTATAGAGACACCAGATATGAGTGGCAAAGTACACTGGCAGAGGTTGGCAGAGTACACGCTGAAGGCCTGACACCCGCTTTAAGGACACTGACTGCTATTAGCTTACAGTGAAAAACTTTTTTTCTTTTTAAAGGCACGCTATAGTACACCAGATATGAGGGCAAAGTGCACTTGCAGAGGTTGGCAGAGTACACGCTGAAGGCCTGACACCCGCTTTAAGGACACTGACTGCTATTAGCTTACAGTGAAAAACTTTTTTTCTTTTTAAAGGCACGCTTTAGAGACACCAGATATGAGTGGCAAAGTGCACTTGCAGAGGTTGACAGAGTACACGCTGAAGGCCTGACACCCGCTTTAAGGACACTGACTGCTATTAGCTTACAGTGAAAAACTTTTTTTCTTTTTAAAGGCACGCTATAGTACACCAGATATGAGGGCAAAGTGCACTTGCAGAGGTTGGCAGAGTACACGCTGAAGGCCTGACACCCGCTTTAAGGACACTGACTGCTATTAGCTTACAGTGAAAAACTTTTTTTCTTTTTAAAGGCACGCTTTAGAGACACCAGATATGAGTGGCAAAGTGCACTTGCAGAGGTTGGCAGAGTACACGCTGAAGGCCTGACACCCGCTTTAAGGACACTGACTGCTATTAGCTTACAGTGAAAAACTTTTTTTCTTTTTAAAGGCACGCTATAGAGACACCAGATATGAGTGGCAAAGTACACTGGCAGAGGTTGGCAGAGTACACGCTGAAGGCCTGACACCCAGACGCTTGCAGACAACTAACTGCTATTAGCTTATAGTGAAAAACTTTTTTTTCTTTTTAAAGGCACGCTATAGTGACACCAGATATGAGTGTCAAAGTGCACTTGCATAGGTTGGCAGAGTACACGCTGAAGGCCTGACACCCGCTTTAAGGACACTGACTGCTATTACACGCTGAAGGCCTGACACCCAGACGCTTGCAGACAACTAACTGCTATTAGCTTATAGTGAAAAACTTTTTTTCTTTTTAAAGGCACGCTATTGTGACACCAGATATGAGTGGCAAAGTACACTGGTAGAGGTTGGCAGAGTACACGCTGAAGGCCAGACACCCGCTTTAAGGACACTGACTGCTATTAGCTTACAGTGAAAAAACTTTTTTTCTTTTTAAAGGCACGCTATAGAGACACCAGAAAAGAGTGGCAAAGTACACTGGCAGAGGTTGGCAGAGTACACGCTGAAGGCCTGACACCCAGACGCTTGCAGACAACTAACTGCTATTAGCTTATAGTGAAAAACTTTTTTTCTTTTTAAAGGCACGCTATTGTGACACCAGATATGAGTGGCAAAGTACACTGGCAGAGGTTGGCAGAGTACACGCTGAAGGCCTGACACCCGCTTTAAGGACACTGACTGCTATTAGCTTACAGTGAAAAAACTTTTTCTTTTTAAAGGCACGCTATAGTGACACCAGATATGAGTGGCAAAGTGCACTTGCATAGGTTGGCAGAGTACACGCTGAAGGCCTGACACCCGCTTTAAGGACACTGACTGCTATTACACACTGAAGGCCTGACACCCAGACGCTTGCAGACAACTAACTGCTATTAGCTTACAGTGAAAAACTTTTTTTCTTTTCAAAGGCACGCTATAGAGACACCAGATATGAGTGGCAAAGTACATTGGCAGAGGTTGGCAGAGTACACGCTGAAGGCCTGACACCCAGACGCTTGCAGACAACTAACTGCTATTCAATCTATTACAGTGAAAAAAAATAATTGTTTTTAAATGCAAGCTTAAGCTATTGTGACACCAGATATGAGTGGTGGCACTGGGCAAGTGGGCACAGTATCCACTGTGAGCCTGACACAGAAGCTGGCAGGCAGGCAACTGCAATTACATTACACACACAAAAAAAAGCAGACTTATGTTCTAGCCCTAAAAAGGGACTGTAGTGGACACTGAATACCCTAGCCTAGCTATCAATTTCCCTATCAAATGAGCAGCAGCTACACTTTCCCTCCTCTATCTAAGAATGCAGCTTCAGAATGAATCTAAAATGGATGCTGTACAGGAGGTGGGAGGGTCTGGAAGGGAGGGTCTGCTGCTAATTTGCTGGAATGTGTCTGCTGAACGTGAGGCACAGGGTCAAAGTTTACTCAATGATGACGAATAGGGGGCGGATCGAACCGCGCATGTGTTCGCCCGCCGCGGTGAACGTGAACACGCTATGTTCACCGGGAACTATTCGCCGGCGAACAGTTCGGTACATCACTATTGATTACTGTGAAGTTGGAATGTTGGGGAACATTGGAGGTCTGCAAGTACCCGAGCTTCTCTCTCACTCACAATTACTATGAGTAATAAAGAGACTGAATGCATTTAATCACTGTAAATATCCATTTTTACATCATTATATTTAAAGGAAAAAGAAACACTGAACAAGTGGGACATTAGCATTTAGACCTTGAAAGGTTTTTTTTTTTCTTTTCTTAATTTGTTAATGCACCTATATAATTCATTAGAAAATGAGGAGGCAGTTTTGAATATGTTTTCCACTTAATATATGGGTGTATATCGAAATGGATCTGTTATTATTGATAAAGTGTATTAGTCATTTACACCAGAATGAACCGGATATTTGTATTTCGCATTGTAGAGATAATGCATTTAAAGGTGAAACCCCCAAATAATACTCAATGAAAATGTCTTATTTGTTTGCACATTGCCCAGGTTATATCATCAGTGAGCTTTGCCTACTCCAGGACATAGCTTCTTGTGTTGGTGTATGTATAGCTCAAAACAAAGGTTTTCTGGGAATTATGAAAACATATGTGAGCTGCACTCACCTAAACATGCATAAATGGGGTGCTGCTGGGGGCCAATTTATACAATACACAAGATCCAGCGCACTAACTTAACCACTAAACAGCAACTTCAATGTTGACAGATTGCTTTAGTTTTTTTTAAAACAAAAATGATGGAGGTTTAGTTACATTATATGATCATACATTGCATAAGCCTGCCACAACGTCAATGTACCCTATCTGTGGCAGGTCCTACTCTAACAGCCTAATATCTGCTCTTATGAGATTAACCCACTTACTTGGGGAAAACATTCCATCTGGGGCTCTCTGCAGTACAAGGCTAAATAGGGCCCTGGGGTGAGGCACCTGTGACAAGGGGGGGAGGGGGGGGAGGGTTGAGTGCAGCTCCCTGGTTTCATGTATATATATATATATATATATATATATATATATATATACACACAGATTCATTTGGGAGTCTAGCTAACTCCTTAGTTTTGCACCCCTCCCTGTTACAGGTGCCTCATCCCAGGGCCCTATTTAGCCTTGTACTGCAGAGAGCCCCAGATGGAATTTTTTCCCCAAATAAGTGGGTTAATCTTATAAGACATTAGGCTGTTAGAGTAGGACCTGTCAAAGATGGGGTACATTGACGTTGTGGCAGGCTTATGCAATGTATGATCATATAATGTAACTAAACCCTCATTATTTTTGCTTAGATTAGGTGTTTTTAAAAATTGAAGTTGCTGTTTGATAAGTGAGTGCACTGGATCTTGTGTATTATGAAAACATATGAACTACACCTTACTTAAAACTTTGATGTGCTTTTTGTCGACATGTACGTTGATGTTATTAGACACTGTAGATTAGGAGGTGACAGAACAATTTCTTGTTATGAGTTACAGAGAGAGAGCTGAATGAGGGTACAGGAGCCAGCAAGAAGGAAGTCTTTTAGAATTTGTGAGGTGGGACCAGTGGTGTATTTTGGATTTGTGCTGCCCTAGGCAGGACGGTGCTTGGGCACCCCCCTCCCCCTAATTTAAATTTTTCCCACGCCTTCCTGTCAAGGCCGCACTTTAACTGACAGACACACACTCTCATATACACTGACAAACAATGACATACACACACACTCACTGATTTCACACACTGATAGACAGACAGACACTATTACTCGGACACACCCTGACAGACTCACACTCACTGACAGACGCACACTCTCACTGACAGACGCACACAATGACAGACGCACGCACTCACTGACCGAAACATACACACTCACTGACCGACACACACACACACACACACTCACATAGACACACACACTTACAGACACACACACATACACACTTACATACACACACACACTTAGACACAAACACACATTCACTTACACACACACACACATTCACTTAGACATACAGAGAAAGAGGGAGATCGATATCTAGAAGATAGAGGAACAGTAGGACAGACAGATAGAGAAACATACAGGGATTGATCAAGACAGATAAACTGATAAACAGAGTGAGAGACAGATAGAGAAAGGGAGAGGCAGACATACAGAGAGATAAATAAACATGCAGGCAGAGGGACAGACAGATAGAGAGAGAGAAAGACAGACAGATACAGGTTCAGACTGGCCATTTAGTATACTGGTTGAATGTCGTGTGGTCTGATGTGTACTCTTCTCTAACTGAGACAGAGCACTGATTGGCTGACAGTACTAAGCAGACTTGTGCATTGTTTTCCAGAAAAATTGCAGTTTGTTCCCATTTAAGCTGATTGGCAGGTCATGTGAATTCCACAACTCTGAAGTGCCAAATGGAGGTATAACCACCAAAGGATTGCACATGTTTGGGCGTGTTCATTTGATTCATGATTCAGAGTTCCATCCGTGAGGCAAAAACAGAATCGATGGGAAAAAAGATCATTAATGACTAGGGGACAGTCACTAAGTGTTGTTTTTAATTCACATATCAAGTGAGAAGTGAACAACAGAAGGGAAAAAAGGAGCAGTAAAAAAGATCTCGATTTATATGAAATATCTAATATATAAATAGATTGTTTAATTGCTCTTCCTTTTTTTCTCTCTATTGGTTACTTCTTCTCATTTAAACAGTGAACCAAATGGCGTGAAAATACTCATCTCACTGTAGTTTAAATATATACTTAATATTTATTTCATGTTTATATTTTGCAGTATATTCATTGGCCCATTTGTGCACCCTTTTGGTTTGTCCGAATGTTCTCAATGAACATTTTTGCATGGACAATATTTGGACAAGCCGATCAACCACATAGATGACTATCGGACTACCCAAACTATTTTATTTTCATATGAATTGATTCAGTCAAACCAAGGTTTTCTGCCATGCACAGGTCTAGTGCTAAGTGTTCATGTGATGTTAGAAGGCATAGAGTATAGTTTGCTAAGCCTGGGTGATAGGAATACCTAGGGTTTCTGGATTCTTGCTTGTGCATGTGGACATTGCATGGTCCATGGAATCTACCTGGCATCCTTGATTGGTTTTAGCCTGCTGACAGGCAACTTGACCATTTCAGGGGCTGTAAGTTTCTGAAACTTACTATTAGTTACCAGTGGTTTCCACTGTGACTCCATTGAACTGCTTGCATGATCCAAGAGTTACTCCAGACCACTTCTGGCTTTTCCTTTGATTTGATACAGTCTACAGACTAGCATACAGAACCCTCGCGTTTACCCTCCAAAAACATGTGCTTGGTTTCAGGATAATGAGGCAGGAACAGCAGGTTCAGTATTGTACATAGGAAAATATTCATGATTTTGCCTTCTTTTTAACTAAATAAAGCAGTATATCCTAAAAGTTGTCATACATTTCCAATAATCTGCTTGATTCTTCCTGCTTCAGCTCACCTGATATATATTCACAAGGATTGTACAAATACGCTTCAGAATCATCATAGCCTTGTGTAGCGTTACTCACCTTTCCGAGGGGCCGGCCGCGGTCCTCTCTTCAAGCCGCGCGCGGTCCTGCGGCTGCACGAGCCGCGCGCGGCTCATCCGACGCTTCAGGCAGGAAGGCGGGCAGTGACCGCGAGATGCGGTCACATGTCCCGCCTGAATCTAAGAGCGCGCCGCGAGTCTCGGGCGCGCTCTTAAAGAGACAGTGGGAGCCTAAATTGCCAAAAGGCTCCCATTGGCCCCTGTCATCCCACACACCCCATACACTTACCTTTTGGGGGTGTGGAAGTGACAGGAGCCAATCACATTAGTTTTGAACCTATTTATACTTACCCTTTTCCCTTAGTTCCTTGCCCTATCGTGGTTTCTGCTACAGTTCCCTTTAGTGCTTGTTGTGTTCAGTTGTGTTTCTCCGTATTTGACCTTGGCTTTGTATTCTGACTTCGTTTTCGCTTTATCCTTGTCTGTACTGTTTGCCGGCTTGCTGATTCCTGTGTACCAGTCCCCGGCTAGTTCTCGTTTACGCTGTCTCTTTGTGCCCTTGACCTCGGATCGTTCCTGACTCTGTACTTCTCCTATTACGTCGAGTCCGGCCACTCTAAGGTCCGGTAGACGTATCTCTCCTCTGTGCTGTCTTCTGTTTGGCTGGATCCTGCGTGTAGGGGTATATACTCGTTACACCTTGTCTGATAAGTGCAATTTCATGGGGGGGTCCCAGGAGAACAATATTTTTGGAAGTTTAAAGGCAGGTAGGGATTGGTTTAAGTCCCAGCCCAACCCTAGATAGATAGACGGACGGGCAGATGAACCAACAGACAGGTGGGTAGATAGGTAGGTAGATAGATGGGTATATAAAAATAAACATTTTAAATCCAGGACAAGTATGCCAGCATGTCTGGTAAACCCAAGAATTGGGCATTGCTCATCTGTGTAGTGAACTTGCAAACTAAATGTAGGTGTATATGCCAATCCCATTATAATCCTGGTGTTAAATGTTTAGAGACTATATTTTTAAAGAGACATGCATCACTGAACATTGGGTTTTAAACCAGCAAACACTTTTATACACTTTTATACAAATATACAAACTAAATTAAACAAAAAAAGTTTGAAAAGCATGCAATAAACATTTATAAACTTACCATAAACTTTGTCAGTTTGCTTTGTCTGGCACGCCTCTGAGCTAGGGAAGTTCATCAACCTCCTCCCTGCCTCTTACCCACCATTCACTCTCCCGCTAATTCACCTATATCAGTTTAATGTGAACTAATACTAGCCATGCATGACAAAACTTGTGCACGCTCATGACTTTTGCAAGAAAAAGAGTAAAGGATGCTGAGAGCCAGGGAAGCAATGTTGACAAACTTTCTCTGTATCTTTGCTCTTCCGGGCACTCTTTTAGCATAAGGGCAACCTTAATGGCATCTAGTAAAAATATTCCGGTTCATATAATAAATAATAATAAATAGTAAATTAAGATGCTGGAAATCAGTTGCATATTACAGTTATACAACCCAGCCAGAGAATGAGCTAGGATGTTTGGTGACTTTGCAATATATTGTATTTTGTACTTCATACTAAACATGTGTGCATTCACTTAGTCTCTATACCCTCTTTTTCTTTCAGGCTTACTGGAACATTGGTTTCAGCACACCTCAAGAATAGGGGTTTATACTCTGAATATAACTAGTGATGGCCACCTGAGAGTAACCTCATAACATACATTTTTGTAACACCGGGATACTATAAGCACCTAATTCACAATACAAATGCTCACAATAAATATCCCTTTTGCAGGCAGTAACATACATACCTAGTCAAACATAAAACATAATGTTGGTCATTCCTAACTACAACTCCAATCCACCTCAAGCTAGACCATTGGGTCCAAAGGTACACCAGGAGTCCAGTATTTAGGAAATTCCTTCATTCTACAGAAGTACTGACAGCCTTCCTAGGGATCAGACACTGGTTGGCTGGATCAGTGTGTGTCCCCTTAAGGTAGGTGTGGAAAATTCAGAAAAGAAGAAGCTGATAATTCGAAAACAAAAATCAAATGTAACTGCCTTTTCTCCATAAGAATGAGATAGTTGTCTCAAAAGGATGCATTTACGGGGCACAATCTGTAGAAATGCAATAAATTTGAGATCTAAGGAGGGGCTAAATGGGGCATAACCTAAGGGATCAAGAACTGGAGCATGTACGGCTATATTTTTAAGAAAGTAAAAAGTGTTCAATGGATAGCAGTTGTGTCACATACTTAAATCATGGTACAAATGTTACCTATAAAACAATATGATGTATTAAATAGTTACGCTTTTGCTGCCTTTTCAGCAAAAAAGTGTTTGTTTTCTCAGATTACTGTGGTTTGAAAGATGCAATCACGTTTTGAATCTTTTTATATTATACATTTTTTATTGCCTTTTTTTTCTTTTTTTTACTTTCAAACACATACGTTAAATAAAATTTACCCACCATGCGACCAGAACAAAAGCAGGAGACCAAGAAAAAAATATGTCAAGGATAAACACAAGAAGAAAAAAAAACAATAGAGCTGAACAGATAATAAACAAAAACAAAAAAAATACCACTCAATGAGATCAAAGCAGTCAATTAAAGGGAAATCCCAGAGCATCTCACTTTAAAGTGGTTTTTTTTTAATACATAACCCAGTCTGGTCTGTAAGGAATTCATTTCACAGTCTATACATTGAGAATGAAATGTTTGCTTTCCATGCAACATATATAAATATATGTGTGTGTGTGTTTGTGAATACATATAGAGCTATATACAGTAAATATCCATATATAGCATTATATATATTCTGACACATATAAATATACACTTGTATGTGTGTGTGCATGTATATATATATATATATATATATATATATATATATCACACACATATAGTCAACTATATAAATACTTTTCCTTCATTGATTTTATCAATTTTGAGGTCCTGTAAATTTCGTGAACCTTCATTGTAAGATATTTGGAAATAAAGTTTTTCTCTTGTTTCTTATAGTCAGATGTCATTTGTACACTCAAGTGTCAAGGCAAGGTTCGATGATAGCAATACCACAACTCAATGTTCCACACTCTCCACAGGAAGCAGAGAGCGCTACATTTGACAATAGTGACTTTTCTTGTGCACTTGTATTGCTGTTACATTTTTAATGAATGATGAGTTGCATTATCTCTGATCCACCTCAGATTGGTTAGCCTTGATTTTGCCACTATTTTCCTGGCCCTGTTCTACGGTATACATCTCCTCCAAGCCTTCCTCACTGTCATTCTCCTCTGATTCTGTCAAGAGCTCTTCATCTTTGTATTCTGCCACATCCACTGCAATCCCTAGATGTTCCTTGAGTATGCCATGATGTTTAACGTGGTAGCGTTGATTCTGGAAGAATTTTATGATGGTATGTTTTGGGAGGTCAAGCTGGGCAGATAAAGTATGAATGGCTTCTTGGTCAGGATAGAGACCCACATCGTGAATGAAGCTCTGTAGGATTCCTAAAGCCTCCAGTGAAATTTTGGTACGGGATCTTGGCTTTTTGGTACAGCTGTCCTCAGGAGCAGGTGGGGCAACAGGTGTCTCTTCTCTTGGAGGGGAGGTCTCTTTGGCTGGTTGGGATTGTTGTCCAAGAAGGACCTGTTGAAAGAAAGAGAATGTTAATTTCCAAACTACACTTTAATGTATCTACCTATAGTGCAAGCAACTATAAGTGACATGTTAAAATAAGTTGATAGTTTTTTAGGTGCATAAACATAACCTAAACCACTGCTTGACACTAAAGTAAATATATTGACTAAAGTATACCCTATTAATAATACGATTCTATATTGACTCTATACCATGCATATTTCCAATTTGTCTACAGATAAACACAATATGCTAGCAATCTCCTGCTTTACAAGTGAAGGAATTACCATACCTCTGAGCAACCACTATCCAAACTTATGCAGGAGGTATCGAGAGTTTCATTCTTTTTCCGGTATGGTTTATAGCGTTAGAAAAGGCAATATCACATGGCTTGAGCCATCATACCCTAACTAAATTCTTGGTTTCCTGGATGCTATAATTCACATCACAAAATTCTGGTTTTGCTGGAGTTTTCGCATTTTTAGGTGGATGAAGGTGGCAGGAGTTACAGTATGACATGGAAAGCCATATGTACGAAGGACTCTGAACTCCTGTTTCTATTTGAAAGCTTATGACTGAGGCATACCACTCAAGCAGCGAGCATGAATATTTTCTTGCCAGTGAAGTTCTGCGTTCATTCTCTGATATAATCAAACACTATTAATAAAACATGTGAGTAGGAAAGACTATGGGATTGTTTGCTGAAAGTTGACTAAAGCAGATAAAGCGTCTCGCCTTCAATCTGCGCTGAAATATGTTTGAACGGGGAATGGAAACCAGCTGGAACCCATGTGTAAAATATAATGGTCACTGCCTCGAGGGAAGGAAGTGAGATATTAAATGAACGAGTTTAGGAAAGTATATAATATACTGTATCATTATGCCAGTGATCTGGATTACATGTAATAAGCACTAGTTTAGTGGTATTTTTCTATCAGACAAGGAATTAATAGGGAGCTTGCATGGGTTACAATGTGTGGAGCTCTTTCAAGAGGTTTTCTCGTTTCAAATGGTAAAGTGGACTTCAGGTTACCAAGAACGTGCATGTCCAGAAAATGAATGCCTGGAATGCTTTTGTGCTCCTGAGGCTTACAGAGCCTCTGGTTTTGGCAAGACATGAATCAGCTATGCTTATTCCCTCATAGATTCTGTCTGCATTGATACATAGTACATTGAATGTCTGGGGACATGGGCTCCTATAAATACATTAGGAAACATTAAATTTAGGCCTTCCCACCCAGCCAAAGGTACACAATCTATCTAATTTAATTTTTAGAGCTGAATGAACAGCAATGAATGGATCTCATAAATTATATTCCATGTAGGGTCGCTAGACTCAGCGTAAAGACTGAACAAAACAAAGTACAGGTCTGCGATAAAGATAGTCCAATTGATTCGATGAAAACAGTTTGCCCACTTCCAAAAGATGTAGATTTTGAGCTATGTTGTTTATTGTGATATGTAATTGATGTCCGGCAGGCTTATTTACTAAAGTGAGATGTGAATTCAATGTGAATTTCAAAATTAAAGCCAGAGTAGACCAAATTCAATGGATAGCTGGATTTTTTTTAATACGGCTATTTTGACCTTAAGTTTAAGATTCACTTGGAATCCTCACTTTAGTAAATAAGCCATGTCAAACCTCTCAAGCTACTTAAGTTTTTGTGACTTAAATATGTTTTCCATTTTGACCATCATGATCTTAAATTTGAAATTCACTTAGAATTCTAACTTAAGTGAATAACTGTGTGTGCTCTCAAACTACTCAAAGTACTTCATGACGAGGAGCCTGGGTGAAATACAGTGAGGTACACTATTGCAATTAATTTCATATAAGAGGGAAGCAATGATCACCTTATGGGATAAAATGATGCCAAAATACCAGAGTAGTTCAATATGCAATGATACCTTTTTTATTGGACTAACATAATACTTAAAGACAAGCTTTAAAGAGTTTTCCTCTCTTCCTCGGGTCTAAAGTGATAAAAGAATGAATGCAATGCTCACCCAAGTCAATATTCATATTGATTGATTTTAAACTACTAAAAGACAGGGATTATGTCTTATTTTTAGATTAACACTAGCCACTTTAAAGAGTGAAGTATTTAGCCATTTTTTTTTTACACAAAAGCTTTTTTTCTTTCTACTCATAATGACGCACAATGTAACAAGTGGAGTACCCATTTCTTGATCGAAATAACAAATAAGTATATTTTGTTGGAGCAATATAAGAAGACAATAATCATTATCAATATTACTGTTAATATTTAGTCGAAACATTTACCCAGCCCACATATAAATTGATCTTCTTTTGCACTAAATTTATGCTTTAGAATCCGGAACCTCCAATCTTTCACACACCCCATTTGTCATTACACTTCAAATACACTCCAGCTTAAAGTTGGGTTTGTGGAATTGATATTTAGTGTACTTGACCTTTCAGATATACATGATATATCAGCGGCCTGAATTTAATCAATGTACTATGACAAGAAACACATCGTTTCGATTGTTTTTGTTCTGGAGTAAAATGGTCAAATCTTTGCAAGACATTTGTACATTGGTAAATCTTGATGTTTTGTAGACTGCAATGGTGAAAAACCCTGGAGAGTTTGAGTATTATTAAATAGAAGTAAATATATATATATATATTTACAACAGGAGATTTTAGAGTACAGGTGTTACAATACAATTTTTCTTCAGGCAGATTTAATATTACTCTTTTTTTTTTTTCTAGAATTTCTCCTTGCGGGTTCCAATAGAAGTAAGAAAATAAAAAAAAGCGCGTTCTTCAATATAAAAAAAAGAGCGTGTCGAGGAAAATCAATAGCAGCGTGCAAAACGATAGGAAGTCAGACAAGGAAATATGTGTTCAATTTCATCCTGCTTTTGTTCAACTTTCCTTTAATATTGTATAAGTTGCTCATGGCGGATTCTGGATATTGTTTTTATATAGCACAGGTTAATAACTGTCTTGCGCTGTAATTATAAAATAAATGGAGTAAGATACATTATCTAAAAAGGTGCAGTGTTGTTTACAAGCACTTAACCCCTGCCCTGCTGTAGACGTCTGGCAATATTGTGTAAGATCTACTATTTTGTAATCACATCAACGGCCTCCTTTGTCACCGATAACTAAAAATCATTATCTAAAACAATGAGCATCAGATGGACACACTGATTTTTTTTTACACATTTCAAATACTACCCTAAAAAAATTCACTGAACTGTTATTTAACACGTTCTGTTGTTTCTACACAATGTTTCTACACAATATTAAACACAGCTATCATTATATCAAGAAAGCTTTTGTCTTTCATAATTATATGTTCTCAAATAAGTAATTGGAAGCCAGACAAGCAAGTGTTCGTAAATGAACCACTTATAATAATCCGTGTTAAAATAGTTTAGGGGGTTTATTCGCAAAATTCGAAATTGGGAAGAAAGTGCAAATTTTGGGCCCAATTAGCTCAGAAGGAAAATAACTCCAACTTAGCAAATGGCTACTTTTGCCTAAAATTTGCAATTCAATCATTCTGCCAAATTCAGAGTTTAGTAAGCAAACCACTATCATCTACCCTTCCAGATGCTGTGTAAATTCGAAATACCAAAATGTATAAAACATGAGCTACTTTAACAGATAGGGTAATGAATAAAGTATCTATCGAAGGATTTAATATTTTTGGATATGCTTTTCAAATTATTTAATATTTTTAGATGAACTTTTCTAATTATTTTTTAGAACAAAATATTAGAAAATATATCAACATATTAAAAAAAAATTAAAAATTTTAAATCATTGTTAAAATGTAAACAAAAGTATAAAATGATTTAATAAGGCCTATCCAAAAATATTAAATCTTGCCCTAAATAAGTTGACGTTGCATGGTGCTTAGCCAGTTTTTGTCCACACAAAAGCATTTAGGGCAATATAGTATAGTGACTTTTTCTATTGGTGTTTTCCCTCTGTAGAGAAAATTCTACCTGTCATTGCAAGCAATTGCACAGACACGCGGAGAAGCTTTACGATTATTTACAAAAGTAGGCAAAATACAACCGAAAAAACAATCTGATAAATAATATTTTCAAATGGACAAAACATTATTTTCAGAATCCTTGAAGTCAAAAAAGTTTGCTAGTGCTCTTCCCAGTCCATTTTTCTACCTGTGCCTATGAAGATATGCAAATATGAAGACAAAATATACCCATCCATCTATTACTTTCAATTGTTATAATTGGGCAGGACAGAGACTCTCAAACCAGTTGTTGCTGGATTGTAAATCTCAGTATTCCAATCACTGTCAGCCACCTAAGAGTAATGGAATCTGTAATCGAAAAACAGCTAGGATGTCTTTAAGGCCTCATATATACTTTATATTCTTAACAGCATAATTTCGGTGTTTTGGTGTGTACCATAACACATAATGCTGCACATGTTCCAGACCTGTTATTTGTATAGCAGACATGCCTTAACTTGGGAATATGATCCAGGGCTTTGCTTATGAAAAATAAGACTTGACTTAGATGCACTTATGCACGCTGCTATTAATTTTCCGTGACGTAATCTTTTAATCTTAGTTCGGGGGACCTGTGATTACACTGATAAATAAAGCTGGTTCTGACAATTCCATAATAAAATGATCTTACATTTTTCAACCCCAATCAAGCATGGAGGTAGGTAATCGAGAATTTGTATATGTTTGTTGTATAATTATGTTAGAACTAACCTGTTCATCCTAAAATGTGAATCATTCGGTACTCCAGATGTTGTGGACTACATCCCCCATAATGCTCTTACACCCATAATGCTGGCAAAGCATTATGGGAGGTGTAGTCCAAAACATCTGGAGTGCCGAAGGTTGCCTATACTAGTCTATTCATTACTGACATGGTTATTAAGTAAAGAGTGAAATTAAATTGAATTTCAAATTTTAGGTCAAAGTAGCCAGACTTAAGGCATAGCTGAATTTTTCCAGTTGGTCCATGAATTTGAATTCCACTTTGACTTCTCACTTTAGTTAATAGCCCCATAAGTGATTATTTTGTAGCACAATTATTTTCTTAAATTGTTGGATGCTGTTCTTTTTTTAATGTTTTAACTTTTAATAAACTTTTTTAGTAAAATAACATTTTACTAAAAATTCAATAAACTTTGTGTGACAAAAATTATATCTCAATTAACTCTTCCTTAGCTTTAAAAAAAAAAAATATCCAGGGAGCTGTACACAGTATTTCATTTGACAGGCTAATACATTAGTAATATGTGGTTTTATGCTGATTGCAAAGGCAGTTATGTTGCTAGATTCAGAGTTTGAAATGCAAAAGTTTACAGACATATTTCTGCTGTAAAAATGGAAAATTCTAAGAAAAAAGATTTTCTTGGAATAATGGACATTTTCTAAATTATCATTGCTGCCTATAAAACATATACTGTATCCTTAATTTATTATATTTGTCACTTTTGAAAAACAATAAAAAAAATATAATTATATAAAAAACTAAAAATGAATACATTGTGAGTTATATGCCATTTTCCAAGTAAAATGTGAATGATCATCTTCCATATTATGTAATTGGGTGGTGGTTCACGTCTACACAGTGTCAAGCAAATACAGAGAGCAATCATTTTATAATTCATAAAAAAAAAAAAAATTCTGGATTTTTCACTTTTTCAAAAAAGTGCTTATATATTTTTTAATGCCTTTCCATCTCTTATCAGGGCACAATGATGCAGAACATGTACTAAGCGTGCAATCTTGTGAATCTAGTGATATATGGCTTCGTCAACTGCATTGTTATGGTAGTATTGTATGTTCTGTATCTAATGTGCTTGAAATCTGATCCATCAGTTAAAAAAGGATCTCAGTTCTAAATGCAGTTTAAAAGTTTACTACCCTACTCTGTCCCCCCATCCTACCTTTGCCCTGTCAGCAGCTGTTTCTGAGTTAGACTGTACCACAACCTGCCTCCATCGCTTCCTGAAAGCCTTTGTAGCTTATCTAGATGTGATCTAGGTACATGGTGCAGAAATTAGAGGAACTAAATGCAGAAATTACAGAATCTAAACACAAACCACACTCTCTTGGCAATTGGTGCCCATTAACCCACAACTAAGAGGAACATTTTTAGCCACTTGGCAAAAGAAGCCAGGAATAAATTGAAGAGCAAACAATATCTATACACATTCATTTACTGGAACAAATTGTGATACACATATATCAAATTATTATACACATATATAAATTTACATCTACATAGCACAGGAATGACAGAAACACAAACAGGTAGATAGACAGGCAGGTAGACAGAAACAGACAGATAAACAGGCAGGTAGAAACAAAGACACATAGACAGACAGACAGGCAGACAGAAAAACAGACAGGCAGGCAGAAATACAGACAGGCAGACAGACAGATAAATAGACAGGCAGGCAGAAACAGACAGGTAGACAAGCACACAGGCAGACAGAAAAACAGACAGGTAGATAGACAGGTAGGCATAAACACAGACAGGTAGATAGACAGGCAGACAGTCAGAAACACAGTCATACAGATAAATAGACAGGCAGGCAGAAACACAGACAGGTAGACAGACAGACAGAAACACAGACAGGTAGGTAGACAGGCAGACAGAAAGACAAAACCACAGACAGAAAGATAGAGGCAGACAGACAAACAGACAGACAGGTTCGTGTTTCTGTTATGCATATATAGGTTCTTTAAGTGTTTACATTTAACTTGATGCCAATCCGAACTATTGAACTAAGATTTCTAAAAATTCTGAAGCCTGGATATTTTGTTTTTTAATTTAATGTTGTATTTTACATCTGGGTAAAAATATGGACATTTTGGGAAATATATTCCCATGTACATAAACATTTTTTATTTTTTTCTTATATAGCTATATTACATTGTAGAGAGCTGTTAACCCTCTATGCAGAAGGATAAGTTATTCAATATAATGCAGGAAGATAAGAGGTACATTTCTGTCCTTTTAGCATGTTATGAAGAAAATGGTCATACAGGAAGGTCGCCCTGCAATCTGCTGAAAGGTTTTGATTGAAAATGTTATTGAGCGGCTCTGCATTATCCAGTTTCCTGTTTATTATATTTCATAGAAGGAGTAGGTGCCAAGACATTAAACTGCCAATAAACTATTAATACCGATTTCTTTCTCCCCCACTCTTCATCACCAATGCAAATACAGCCTGACTAAGCACAGTACAATAGAAGCAGGTCTTGTGGCTGATTTAGAAATATGCACAGTGAATTGCACAGTTATATTATAATAATAATAATAATAATAATAATTATTATTATTATTATTATTATTATATGCATATTTAATCCATTAAGGATACATGACGGAAACTCTCCGTCATGCTGGCCTTTTCTTTCTGAAGCTGTTCACTTAAAGGGTTAAGTCACTCAGCGTGTTCTATACCTGTTTTGATTTAGGGCTTTGTTTTGTTTTATTATTATTATTATTATTATTAAAGTAATATATTACTCTTTCCAATTTCTAAACAAGAGTGTGTGGGTGAGTGTTCATTGAAAAAGTGGGGAAGCCAACATTTATTTTCTAGACATGTGAAATCCATTTATTATTAAGTAATGTGTTTGGGATAAAAAACATATTGAAAGAAGTCTTTTTATCCACAAATATGAGGATACAAGTCTCATAATGGCTATGCCAATCCCAACAGCCCTATTTCCTTAATGCACACGGCCCAGTGGTGTATACTTAAAGGGGAACTTACATTTCTCTGGAGTTTACACCATTGAATAAAACTTTGGAAATCAAATTTAACTTGTATTAACTTTTTTTTTAATTTTCAGTGCATGCTCTGTTCTTGTTTACATTTATATTAAAGATTTAAGAATTACATCATAATCCAGTTCCAACAAGGCAAAGCCAGGGCAAACAATGCAATTGAAGAGGAGAAATAGAAATATTGTTTAATTTCTCCTCTTCTCTTTACGCTCTCTCAATGCAAACTACCAGTTGCAAAAGACAGTGCTTATAATAATGACTACGGTGCATGCATTCGGTTACAGAGGTGGGGATTTCTACATTTAATTGAATTTTTCACATTTCACAAATACATATTTGTGAACTATAGGAATTGGCAAACATAATATAAATAAACCTTTCAAGACCAGCTCCTCTTTAAATTGTTAGTAATGAAAAGCATTTTGTTTTTACATTTAAAAGCAATTTGGCTAACATGATTTATAGATTACATTTGATTATCAACATGTCATTCTTGCATCATTAGGTAATAAGAAAATAAACTATAAGACGCAGTGCATTAGTTTTAAATATGCAATATTTAATTTAAACAGCTTACCTACAAATACATCTGACTGACCCTATTAATGCTGGTTTCAACAACATTCCAATATTCACCTACAACAAGCATATACTGAACTGCTCATGCCTACACCACTGACACAGCGTCACAACATCCAAATGCCCTTCCAGGCTTACACTTGTTAATCAAAGCACTTTTATTGTCAATCAATGAGTATCCAATTTACTCTAAGGTTCTAAGCATCATTTTCATCCTACTGATTCTATATATTCAAATAGATTACTAATAAATGTATTCTGAGTAATAGTGTAAAATATAAATAGTAACCAAATTACTTTCTCTTTATGTATAAGCCTCCATTCATATATTAACCCACAAACCAAACTTGGTGTGGAGGAAGGTGTCAGGCCCTTCATGGTTATTCATAACTCTCAATCCCATCTCATATAGGGTGGAAGATGGGAACAGCTATTTGTTGAGCCCCCCTTTGGGTAGTAGGTATTGGCAAAGATTATCATATGCCTCTATCTTATGACTGTGATTTTAGTCAGACCTTTTTTATTTTGGGGTATCTCTTGACTTCTTCATTTATCTATTTACACCGGGACCCTCATGTTATGTGGAGTCCTATTTAAATATATATGTGTGTGTGTGTGTATTTATGTGGCTGTGGCACTAAAATGTTTAAAGGAACAGGGCAGGCACCATAACATCTTAATCAAAGTGAAGTTGTTAGGGTTTGAGACAGGTCCCAGACTGTGGCTTAACTCAAGGGGTTAAACTGTTAGCCAATTAAGTGCAATCAGGAAGCGAATGAGAACATCAGGTGACACTCACACTCAGTTGCTCCCCATTGAAAATGAGAGCGAAAAAGGGTATATGTCTTTCTCACTCCACTTTGTGAATGAGAAGCTATTTTGTCACTGACACTCTCAACCTATCTGTGGTGCCCAGTCCGAGGCTTCCTTTGCACTTCATTCTGATGAAGCGTTTATGGTGACCGGAGTGTTTCTTTAAGTTAGAGCTTGCTAGCGATATCTATGAGTGGTAAACCTTTGAGGCTCTGACAGCTGATGATATTAGCGCCAATCAGTGTATTAATTGTTTCCAATGGTTTTTTTTTCTTTGATGTTGGTTCTAGTGAGTGTTATTTTGCCCCTAAACTGAAAAAGTCAGCTTTTGTACAGGGAATATATACAGTGTATGTGTGCATCGGTCACACAATAAGCTTCCTTGGGATAAGGGAGTTAAACGCCAAGGTAGAAAAAAAAAAAAGCATAATCCAGTAGATCTAAAAAGGTTAGGGCTATCTTACCCTAAAAATAGTTCCATATTACATCTATTTTAAAATGTAGCAGAATAGGATAAATAGTGAATTGTGTAAGTATTAAGTGCAGGTGACAACAGGATAAATAATTTTTACAAAAATAACTTAAATGATAGATATATCAAATTAAATGATGAACGATTGAAAAAAGTGTAAAGAGTAAAAAAAAAAAACCCTCAATACAATGTGATATTGCTTGTGATTGATCCCTATAGCAAAGGGGATTGTGCATGTGGTGGCCACACTAATAAGCAATTGACCAGTTGGCATGTAACAGGTAGGTAGTGTATTTGTAGGTTTCAGTATACACATGAAATCTCAGTGTGATGATGGTATTTTTATGTCTCTGTCCCATACAAAAACAAACCAGGGGAGAAATCGTCTGGGAATCACCAAAGGAGCCGTTACACTAACCTCTCGTTTTAGAAATTTAGTAAGGAGAAAGCAATTTAATTAGATGCTGTCAAAGAGGGCTGTATTAATGGCTGCACACAGAGGGATTTCAGACAAGCCAAGTTTATTTAGCAAATAGGAAGTGGGCTTTTGCAGACTGTAGCTATTTCTCGTAGTGATGTGGCCTGCAGTTTCTTCATGCCAATGAAAACCAGTTATGGTATTAGATGCGATCTTATTTATTGTGGATTTATTAATGTTTCCAAAGCCACCAAGGGAAAAGCTTTTTCTCCCACTTCCAGAATGAAAGTTATGAGATCCACCCGGTTTGCTCAATACGCGAACAAGGAGGGGGGAATAACTCAGTTAACCTTTGTCTCATGGGAGTAGAACGAATGAATGTGATGTTCTTCTGGTTCCAAAGCAGTGGTTCATGGTAGAAAAATATTGTTTCAATTAACAATGCAAATTAATGAGTATTCTAAGGAAACGTTAAACAGCTAGAGTGAAGAAAAGCTAAGAGATAGTAAATAAACAATGACATGTTATATGTTCAATTAAGGGTCTATATTATCTATTCTGACAGTAGGAGAAAAGTTATACTTTGATATTTTTTCTAGATTATTAGTGTCCAACATTGTAATATGTAAAGATGGACAAAACAGGGGAGGCTTTTTCAATAAAGTTGGTTACAAAAAAAAAATGGTTTATATCATGTTAGGTCTTAATTTATCACAAATTATTGTTTAGCGAAGGGAACTTTAAGAAAAATAAAACTCAACAGAGTATCGAAAAAGAATCTAAAGGGTTAAATTGTCACGGCTGTAGTACGTATTAATACATCCTGTTGTATTGAATGGTTAGCGTAATTGTTACGCGTTAATTTTAAAAACCGAGAATGAGCACATTTTTGGGATGTTTTGTAAACTGAATTAATTCATAAATGAAAGGTGTAAAAATGTAAAAAAAATAAAATAAGCAAAAATATGCAAGTTCATCTTCATTAAAAATAAATCTTATAATATACCATCAGGTATAAGCAACAAACAATAGACATAATGGCTATTAATAATAACCGTGAAGAAGAAATATATATTTATTTTTGCTAAAATGATATAAGCTCCACAATAGCTTGCATCATTTTTTTTCTGACTGTTTGTGAGATAAACATTTTAATTTTTTTTTCTTTTTTTTTTCTTGATCATGTTTTACTCTATTTTTAAAAGACACAAAGATATGGGAAGAAGGTAAGCTGCAAAACATAATTCTGTGATGAAATATATGTAACTGAGAACAAAGTTACACAAATAAATAAGAATGCATGCATGAATAAGTTCAGCCCCATCTTTGATGCACACACGTGTACTTAAAATTCTATTTCATGTACCCGCATGCACAAATGTCTGAATTGTTATGCTTTAATGCCGCCTTTATACTGAGCCGTACCAGCTTGTTATAGTAATTTGGTTTTTTTCCGCACAGAGTTTTGTATATGGGCTTATTGCCTACTTTTTTCCATATCAAACATAAATATTGAGACAATATTAAAAGCCCGGTGTGATCGACGATAGCTAGTGACAGACTCGAGACATATGGAAAATGCATTGAGGACAGCAGGCAATATCCAAATCAGCAGTTAGGCCTGTGCATGTTAGCACTTTCATCTGTCATAAACCAGAATATGCTTACAGCAAGTCACACCTGCATGAAAGCCTAGCACATAAAGACACCATGTATTATATTTCACATTTTGTTGGCCTTTCCTGACCTGTTTGTAGTAAAACCTTCATGCAGAATCATTCAGGAGTGTAAAGGATTTTGCATCTGTACATTTGGAGTATGATTGATGACCCAATTTAAGGCAGGTGTGCCCCTGCGAGGCACAAGGGTTTTGGGAATGACTCTTATACGTATTTGATCACAATATAGCCACAATGTACGTGTGTGAGAGTGATGGGTCAAACCCAAAAAAGCCAGGTATTAGCACTGGCCGAGCTGTGACTATAGTACTGGAATCATTACGTTTTATGACTGTGGCTGTAAAGATTCTGTGAACTAACCCTTTACATACCAGAGAGGTATTGAGAGCATTGCTACTTGATACATATACTGGGAGAATGGGAAAGAGATATTAACATTAGCACAAATTGGCTGATTATGTAGGCTTAAAGATCCAGTTTGGGCACCATAAGAGCTTCTAACTCATAACTCTTTACTGTTTTTCTCCACTAATTCTAGGGACAGGAACGTGAAGGACATTTTTAGGAAGCGGATAAAGTCCACATCTCAAATATAACATGCACAATGTCTATTATATAAATTAGAAAACATGAATCGGTCACAGTCACACACACATTCATTGATAGCGCATCCTTGCTAAAAGACGTGTTGTTTTTTTACTATTTTTGTAAAAGCAATACTTCACACCTCCCAACATTTCAAATGGACAAAGAGGGACACTTTAATTTTAAATAGTGGGGGTGTGGCCAGGGGTGGAGCTGTTTTGAGACATTGTAGGTGATTTACTAATAACAATTTATGTAATGAAAATGCAATTTATTTCAAGAACAATGTATCTTATTTACACAGACTGATTTCTAAACACTTTGCTTAAAGACAGATTACTGTGAGTTTAATTGCTGTTGAGTTCTGTTATACAAACTGACATACCAACTAGAAAAGAGGGCGATAGGGATTTGGGACCAAAATATGGACTGCTTCTCCTAAATAGGGACACTTGGGTGGTATGGTATGATATTTATTCAATGTAAATCGGGATTAACACACCTTTATAATATTAACACTGTTCATTAACAGGCTAATTTCTTTTTAATAGACCCTCAGTTAGCATCGCAAAATGGAAACGCTCACTCTTTTTCAAATTGATATCCAACATTTACAGTTTACTTGATGAAACGAAACACACTTTCAGCTTAGCTGCTAATTTAACCCCTTAAGGACCAAACTTCTGGAATAAAAGGGAATCATGACGTGCCACACATGTCATGTGTCCTTAAGGGGTTAAAACACACAAAAAGGTTCTAAATAAACTCTTTACAAAAAAATGTATTAACTATAATAATGAGCTTTATCAAAAGCTACATTTCTACGTCCCTGCCAGAGTTAAATAATCATAAATGTGGGCTTTCAAGCTTCTAATATATATATTTTATCTTGCTTTTAAAGGGCTGTTATGCTTATTGAAGTCATGTGTCTGATTTGTTCTGTGAATGTAGCTTTTGTATTTTTATTTTTTTATTTTTTTATTAGGGGCTCCAGAGCCCTGCATGTCTTTGCCAAAATATTTTTTTTAGATCCTTTTCCTTTGTCTACAGGGGAATAAAACAGACTATGATCACTAGAACTGCACGCTGTGTAAATGAGATATTTATGGTATATAATTGACCCTTGAGAAGGCTAAACACCCAAAAATGGCTCTGAAGTAACACACCGTGTGATTTTCTATTCATAATAGGGCTTAACTCATTACAACCACCGTTTTTGCTAGAACGTTTAAGAAGCTTTATTGACTCTGTGGCAAAATGCTATAAAGCTGCTAAGTATCCTTAAATCCTAAAAATGTTTTAATGATAAAGTAGATCAGCTCAGCACAGAAAGCTTTAAATCAATCACGCAGTGGAACATTTTATCTTTTGTAGTTAAATCTTCGCTTCTCCTAAGGCCCCTATTTGTCCCAGTCTCTGTTACTTCTGTTTCATAAACTGCCTATTACCTACAGTATTTTTATGTATATGTGTTTGGGTAATAAAAAAAAAGTCTGGTTTGTGTTTTGAGCAATAGGATAGTCATATTTATTTGGCTTAAAGGATTACTTCAACCACCATGACTACTTCTGCTTTTAGCAGTGGTCATGGTGGTTGGAGACTGAAACATTGCACATACTGAGATATTTGCACCTTGTGCCGGAGGGGGGGGGGCGGGGAAGGAGAGTTACACCCAAGAGACTTGTGACTTTGACCAGATGTCAGTTCTGTGTCTTCATTGTGCCGTGCACGCTGGCAACGGATGTTATTTTAACGTTTCTTGCAGGGTGACCTAAACAATAATGCCCAACAGGACACTCGGGCCAAAAAAAAAAAAACTGGTGAAGGAGCAATCCTTTAAGAGTACTAAACTGTAGAAACACCCAATTTATTAGTAAAATGCCAGACGCAAGAATATTTGTATGGCTGGTGCAACCATTTGGTAAATTCACTTAGAATAGATAAGGGGGTAGTCATTCATACTAATAAACATATTTGGAACTGTTATATTCTGGTTTTATATGGAATTTTAAAAGAATAGTACTAATAAATTATATTTAAACCATGACAAGAAAACACATTACAGATAGAAGTTCAATATATAAAAAACAGTCTTAATTACTAGAGTAAAAATTGCCTGGAATTCAAAGTGAATTTAAATAGAATTATCATATTCAAGGCCAAAGTAACTGAATTGGAAAAACATCTCCAAGTCAGCTATCCTGCCAGCTCAGATACTTTGGCCTGAATTTGAAATCACTTTGAATTCCCAACTCACTTTAGTAAATAAACCTGAATATGTACACTATGAAATTAAGAAGATTCTTCAGAAAGACTGTTTCTCTCTGACCAACAGTCTGTACTCATTGTTCGTGTATTGCCTTCCATATCATCATAGACATTTACAGGGGTATCCACTCAAGTGAGAATTCAGAGTAAATTTTAAGTGAACTTCAAATTTAAGGTTGAAATAGCCAAGCTGGAGAAAGTCTCTAAGTCGTCTATGCTGTCATTGCAGCTAATTAGGCCTTAAATGTGAAATTTGAATTCAAACTTTAATGATCAGCCCTGTTACCCACCCACAAGCTATCAATTAACAGGTATGCCAAATCTCATCACTTATTAATATAACTTTTTCACTTCGGTTTTACTTTTCCATTTCAATGTTGTTCCTGTAGGTTCAAGGGGTGTCACAAATGAACAAATAATGATATTATAGATGTTTTCACTGTGTCTGGGTACATACAGAACTTAATATCATTTGAAATTAACAAACAATGCAACAATGCATTTCAAGAAATGAACTAATTCCTTTAAAGAAAAATCTTTAATGAAACAGAAAGTTAGATTGTAGCAGAAAATAACACTCACTCGACCCTTCCTATATTACATCACGTTTGGATCCTTAACTTTACTGTATTGGCATGTGTTCATGGCATAAAAAGTATCCAAAAATTAAATGACATCACCAAATCTAAAATAAAAACCGCATACTCAATTTGTATTAAATATAAAAAAATATATAATTATCAAATAGATAAGTTGGAATTTTAAGAATATACTTTGTTAAACCACAGCATTCTATGTTACTACTAAGCTTCCATATGCAGAAAAATAAACATGATGATATATAATAGCATCAATAGTAGAATTTATATTAAACAGAAAATTGTATAGATCGTAATTAACATTTTAACACGGCCAGCCAGGGTGTCTGACAGTTTGTGTATTTCAGCTATTTGCAATTGTCTCTTATTATTCTAAAGCCAGTTATGTCAAATTCAGATTCTGCTGGCAGAGCTTCATGGGAAATGTAGTTCACAATGTCTACAGTGCCAAGGGTAAGCCGACAAGCACAGGAAGCAAAGGGCAATATTCCAACCATATTTACTAAAGTGGAAAGTAGAACTGCAACAGATCTAACCACACAACCCAATGGAATCATAAAAGATCTGGACACACTTATAAAACCTTTTAAAGTGCGAAGCAGGAATATTTCCCAATTTTAGATGCAGAGGCCAAACATTTGGAAAATGTAAAATTATTTCCAAAAGTTTCTAGTTTTCAAAACCTCAATGCCAAAACTGGGCTTGACTACCAGGGAGTTAGGTTGCCACAATTTGTTAGCGTGTGCCTCCTGCCTTTATCACACTGTGGCTCTCCGGAGTAAAAAGACATCTCTTACCAGCTGGCTTCAGATCCAAGCACCCTCTCTGAGCTCCTCAGCCACAATAAATATTTAATCCACGCTTTAAAAACTTGCTGACAACCCCGAACGCAACCTTGCGTTACAATGTAACATGTCACTGTGCACAAAGATGCGACGGGCTGGGGAGTTGGGGCTAAATAACCCCTAAACTGCTGAGAGACTTCTGAAGTAGATACGTCTTGAAAAGAGAGAAATTATGGATACACTAAACTGACTTTTAGCACAAACGTATATAGCAGGGATAGGCAACCTTTGGCACTCCAGATGTTGTGGACTACATCCCCCCATAATGCTCTTGCACCCATAATGCTGGCAAAGCATCATGGGAGGTGTAGTAAAAAACATCTGTAGTGCTGAAGGTTGCCTATGCCTGTTTTATAGGCTTGAGACTTTGGGGAATAAGTCATTCGACGTTATCAGAATGTAAGAAACATGTGAAGGAATGGACTTATTAAGGGAAATATGCCGCCAAAAATACGTTAAGATCTCTGTCACTGACATTGAGCAATATCATTTCTGCTATTATAATGTGTTTATTTTTGTTTAGTTTAAAATACCGATCCAGCAAACTGGCTGCAGCCATCTTAGAAAACCATCAAGTACTAAATTGTCAACGTTAACATTCCATTGTCTATGGCTATGTACCAGGTATACAAAAACATTTATGAGATATGGGGGCTTTATATTTTGCTCAGGCTCTTTGTGTGGAACTATAATGGTGAACCATGTATTATGTGAAAATATTCCCATCAAGGGATTCTGGAGACTTCACCATAAACCGTGAGACCAAGAGTCAAGTGCTTTATAAATGTCACCAGAACCTTGAGATGGCATATTTACTCTAATACACTTTTTCACATTATGTATATTTTATTTTACATGATATTTTAAGGATTGGGTTAGTGTTGATGTAACTGTTAAGGTAGTGGAGAAGGATCAGTAATGTTTACAGTACTGTAGAGGGTAATATCAAGTGATAAAGTAAGTGAAGCGCAGGGGTTAATGTTTAGTGATAGTGTTATTATTTAGTATAGTGTGTTAGGGCGTGTAGGAGTTAAGAGTAGAACTATATTGTAAGGGCAGTATGTAGACATACGGTAAATGTCCCTTTGCTCCTTAAGATTATTGGGAATTACAGTCTTGGAAGAGAGTGTAACTGTACATGTATGTCTTTATCAAGGCAAAAACAGGGGCTATTCTGTGGCAGGATGCTAAATAAGAAGCAATCACAATGGAAACCAAGCTGTCTCTCAACATTCAGCAGATCTCTACCTAAACGTTTAACATTAAAGATATTAAAGGACCACTATAGGCACCTAGACCACTTCAGCTCAATGATGTTGTCTGGGTGCCAGGTCCCCAGGTTTTAACCCTGCAGCTGTAAACATAGCAGTTTCAGAGAACTGCTATGTTTACAATAGGGTTAATCCAGTCTCTAGTGGCTGTCTCATTGAAAATCAGAAGAAAATCAGAAGAAAATCAGAGAAGACACTGATGTCTATAGGAAAGCATTGAGTAATGCTTCCCTATGGACTGATTGAATGCGCGCGTGGCTCTTGCCGCGCATGCGCATTCAAAGCTGACGTCGGGAGAGGGAGGAGAGTTCCCCAGCACCAAGGGAGCCCGGCGCTGGAGAAAGATAAGTGTTAAACCCCTTCAGCCTGGCGGGAGGGGGGCCACGAGGGGGGTGGGGGGTGGAACCTAAAGACCCTATAGTGCTAGGAAAACAAGCTTGTTTTCCTGGCACTATAGTGGTCCTTTAATAAAGGGTTTAAGAGATCAGTATACAATTCAAGGAGGCAGTAAATTAGAGATCACTAAAAAATAATTTGTAATTTATAAAGTTCTTGCAAGGATTTAACAACCATCTAGAATACAAAGGGGAATTCAACAAAATTCTAGAATATTTGCAATATGCAAGGTACAATTTAAAGGATAACTGCTCAGGAAGATATGAGACTATCTAATGTTAACCCTGGTTTTCTTTGACACTTTCATTATAAAACTACTATCAGTGTCTGACAACAACAAAAATCAATACTACTGTCTATAGAAAGATACAGCTTCCTTCTAACCTGACTGACAGCAATGTGGCGCAAATCAGTTCTAGTACAGTAGTTTTATTCTTAAATGCTGTTTTAAAGAAAATTAAAAATATATAAGCACCATAACCACTAGAGCTTATTGTAGGGTTAATGGTGCAAAACATATTTTGGGGCAGTCCCTCTGTATTTGAGTGGTTTGGTAAAGCAGGACTCACCTGATACCAAAAACCCTTCCCCTATACCGCAACCAAAATATTGTGAAAATGTAAGTGGCTTATTATTCGTACAAGGGTTGCGTACTGTTTTCTGTTGAGCCATGGCTTTTGACGAACCTGGTTTTAAAAAAAAATCAGATGCTACTGCACCGAAAGACTACTTGCACTATAATCATTACCAGCAAACTGTAATGGTAGAGAGTCTCTAGTCAGACACACTTAGCCAACATGCAGCCAGTACAATTTAATTTGGCACACAAGTTAAAAGGAACTCTTAATTTGCGTTAGTAGATGACATTGAGTATTGAATTTGGAAGTGCCAAATCCTCATACTTTATTAGTGATGGATTAGGCAGAATTACATTTTAGTATAAAAATGTGTAAAGGTAAATTGTTGGAATATTCCTGTATCAGCTATTGTGTTTAACTATGGTGATAATGGCATTGCCAAAATAACTATGGGTGTAACCTACCGATTTAGATGTTGAAATCTGCCCTCCTTTGGATAAACACTGATTTCGCCATGTTCTACCTGTCAAATAAAACAACTGTTGTAACCTACCGTATACAACACTTGAGACATTTGTAAATCTCTCGAATCAGCAGATCTGCAGAGCCCAGTCTGGAATTTCACAACTTAGCAAAATTACATTTTAACCAAAGTGATAAATAGTGAGTAACGTACCAGTAAGTCTGTAGAAGTGATTCTGGTTGTGAACACCCGATAAAAATATTAATCTGTGGGTGCATTATATCCAAGGAATGTCACCCGATGTTAGAGCTACTAGACTTGGAGATTTGTTTCATTCCAAAAATGCAATTCATCTAAACAGAGACGTAACTAGAAACCATGGGGCCCCGGTGCGAAAATTGCCCTGGGGTTCCCCCCTATATGTCTCCCCCCTCACCCCATACATCCCCACCCCCCACATGTCCTCGCCCCCCCACATATGCAGACACACACATGACACACACACTGTTATGTAGACACACACATACATACACACACATACAAACACACATACATACAGACACACAAACACACACATACATACAGACGCACATACACACACATAGAAACACACACACATACACAGAGACCCATACATACAGACACACATACATACATAAAGACAGACATACATACACACAGACATGTAGACACACACACATACATACAAACAAACACAGACACATACACACATACATACAGAGACACATACATACAGACACACACACATAGAGACACATACACACAGACACATTTAGACACACACACATACACAGAGACACATACACACAGACAGACACACGCACATTCAGACACACACACAGACGTTGGAGGGCACCTGGTCGCAGGGGTCCACAGGGTGGCTGGGCCCCCTGGAGTGATGGGCCCGGCTGCAGCTGGGACCCCTGCGACAGCGGTAGTTCCGTCACAGCATCTAAATGTGGGCAAATCGGGTGATTGTCCAAATTCCTGCTTTCCAAACCGCCATATAGACTCAAGAAATAAACGACTCGTACACTGGACAAGCATCTTCGTTTGATCTGTGACTCAGAGCTCTATCCATGGTGCCAAAAAAAGAGCTGATTGAAGGGAAATAATTATTGATTGTTAGGGGACAGCCATTAAATATTGATCTTATTCACAGATAGAAACTTAGAAACATAGAAACATAGAATGTGACGGCAGATAAGAACCATTCGGCCCATCTAGTCTGCCCAATAAGTGAGAAGTGAGCAATATAACGAAAACTAAAGGAGCAGTAAAAACTATTTGTATATATAGATTTTAAATGTATAAACATATATTATTTGAAAACAGATTTATTACTGCCCCTGTTATTGTTCCTATACTGGTTACTTTTTGTCACTTGATTTGTGAAACCAGAATGTGAGAAAATGCTCCTATCAATGTACTGCAAAACATATGCATAATATTTGGCACACACTGATTGGGCAATTAGCCTGTCGCTTTGATTGGTCTTATTTGTCTGATTTTCCCAAATATTTTTCAGAGGATGAAATTCTGCTAAGTCGAACCAACACATGGACGAAATCCTTAAAAATGGTTTATTTTTGCCAAGTGGTTAACATTTGCATTACAAGGCTCTCCTGGCATATCCTGGCATTCAGTGCAAATTAAGTGTCATGATTCCATGCACACATAGTGCATTATGGGAAAAGATTGCCCACATACATATCTTTGAAGGGCATCAGGGGACGGTGAAGGGACTGATCACCAGGAAGATGGCTGCCCCAATCTGTTTTGTACTTGTACACTGCACCCCAGTACCAGATTTAATGGATAAGATAAAATAAATCAATAACCAACAAAATGTGATATTTACATTTAGTTTTTTATTAAAGTGATAATTGTTGGTAATTCACTGAATTAAAGGTGAATTTTGAATTGCAGACCAAAAGTAGCCATATTGGAAAAATTCTTCAAGTCACATACGTATCCAGTTCAGCTATTTTTGCCTAAAATATGTAATTCACATTGAATTCACATTAAATTGAATAAACCGGTAGCACAATTTAGATACCATCTAACTCCAGTGTCCACAGAATTGGGACGCCTGTGGGAGGGTGTAAAGGGGGAGGACCATTGATGCGATTCCATCACTGGTTCATCCCCAAAGGGAGTAGATCCAGACAGTAAGGGACAGACCCTTTACTGTTAGGTCAGACTAGTTTGGACTCACCCCACGCTACCAGCCCACTGAGGTCATTACTCTTTCAGTGCTCCCTTCAGGGTCCTAGTGCTGTAACCAATACACAAGTGTGTCTAATTATGCGCTCGCACTATGCTTGGCGGGGAGAGTTCCCTGGTGTCCCCAAAAGCGGGTTTGGACAGCGGTACTATCCCACCAAAATTGGGACGGCTAGAAGACATGCATGTGTAGACTCGTGTAATATAAACGTATTAATGGGATAATTCTAATTATTCTTAGAAACAGTGTAACTCTTTGTCCCAAACGGTTTCTGAAAGGGTTAACCATTCAGCGCTAAGTGTATATCAAAGTGTCACTGTTTCCAGGATAATTCTTAGCATGCTGCCTAGCGATACGCTGTGCTAATTGTTTGACAATGTGCCAGTAAGAAAAACCCTAAAACCGTGGAAAGAGACTGATCTTTGAAACCTAAATTCAACAATTGAATTGATTGATTTAGATCCGTGTAGATACTGGGTCACACCTTAGGAGAGGCAGATCCTGTCACTTTCAAGGTTGTTACATAAATATATCGCTGAAATGAGCCACTAGACTTACTGGTTACAGGACAGCTGAGTATACTGTATCTAACTGATAATAACAGCTGTGGTAGGGGCTCATTGTTGCAGTAAGCAATAAGCAGAGAGCACGTGCAGGTGTTGCCACATTCCACACATTTTACAGTCATTAACCTATATTAACCCATTAAGTGTCGCAGAAACCGTGTTAGCAAACCCTTGCTTAACTGTGTATCAGTGTAGATGATAAAGGCTGCATACTATGGGCCTTGATAAGGAATTTTTGTATTATCAACATAGACTGTTAATAATATTGCCAGCAACAGATATACTTTAATTCAGTACCTCTTTAGTTATGCATGGGGTACTATAGCCTGTGGGGTCTCTGCATTTTTTGGAGGAAAAAGTAAATGGAAACATACTTAGCATTAGCTCTCCCTCCTTGGTGCTGCCATACCTCTGAAGATGACATTTCCACTTATGGTCCGGTGGCCGTGGAGTGCAGTGGAAGGTAGATATTTTTACCTGAAGCTGTCGCACACTGGTGTCTACATTCTCTTCCAGTGAAGCAGGGCCGGATTAAGAGCCCAGTGGGCCTGGTGCTGATAATTATGATGGGCCTAATTACAAAATCTTATTGACCAAAAACACTAAAACAGTCCTACCTCCTAAGCGTCATGTATCTGATGGAGATGGTGCTGGAGGGAAACTCATAGGATGCAACTATGAGAAAACACAAACCCTTTGCTAATCTCATGCTTTCATCTTTCAAGTAAACCCATACCCCCTAACAGCAGTGTCCAGTAAAGCAGGAAGTCTATGGATGCGGTAAAAGGGTGGGCCACTGACACAAATCACATAACCAGAATGGCCGAAAGGGCGAACATACACAAAAAGGGTGCATGTCTGTGTCCCCATGTCTCCCAGTCCCTTAGTGTCTGTGTCCCCATGTCTCCCAGTGTCACTAGGACACTAAGGGACATTGAGAGACATTGGGACACTGGAGACATGGGGACACAGATACTAGGGAACACTGGGAGACCTGGGGACACAGGGTGACAGACACGAGGGGACACTGGGAGACATGGGGCACTGAGACACTGTGATATATGTAGGGGGCACTGGAGACTTGATAAAGACCTGGTTACAGGTCAAAATGTTGCAGTGTCCAATAAACCTGCCTAAAGCTATCACAGTGAGTGCCTGAGATTTTGTTTATTTTATACTAGGGGACACTGAGACACTACGGGCACTGAGAGACATCGGGCACTGAGAGACATGGGGCACTGAGACACTCTGATACACAGGTGACACTGATACCTCGGGGACATTGGAGACTTGATAAAGAACTGGGTACAGGTCGAAACGTTGCGGTGTCCAATAAACCTGCCTAAATCTATTACAGTGAGTGCCTGAGATTTTTTCTTTTATACTAGGGGACACTGAGACACTAGGAGACATGGGGACATTGGGAGACTAGGGGACTTTGGGAGACTAGGAAACACTAGGGACACTGGCACACTACAGACACTGAGAGACACCAGGGACACATGGGGATACTGAGATACTAGGGACACTGGCTGGGAGACGTGGGGACACTGGGAGTGCCCCATGTCTCCTAGGTCTCAAAGTCGCCCAGTGTCCCCATGTCTCCCTGTGTCCCCCAGTGTTTCCATGTCTCTCATTGTCCCCTAGTGTCTCAGTGTCCCCATGTCACCCAGTGTCCCCTAATGTTTGTATCCCCATGTCTTCCAGTGTCCCTTAGAGTCTGTGTCCCCATGTCTCCCAATGTCACTAGGACACTAGGGGACACTTAGAGACATGGGGACACATGGGAACACTGGGAGACATGGGGCCACTGAGACACTAGGGACAGTGGCTGGGAGACATGGGGACACAGACAAGTGGCCACTGCGAGACATGGGGCCACTGTGTCCCTAGTGTCTCAGGGTCCCCATGTTCCCCAGTGTCCCAATGTCTCAGCATCCTCATGTCTCGGAGCTGCTGTCTGGACTCTTTGTGCAGAGCTGCTCCCCCGCGGATCAGAGAATAGAGAGAGGCAGGGAGGTAGATGCCGTAACTTCTTATCACTGCCTCTATCCACACAAACAGCGACCCCTACTGGCCGGCGCTGGTACTGCAGAATAATCTCTGTTTATACTGAGACAGACATTTGTATTGCCGGTATTACTGCAATACCGGCACCGGCTAGGCAGCCTCAAATACCTGAGAAATACTTCTGAGAAATACCTGGCAACCCTAAGAAATACATGAGAAATACCTGGCAACCCTAAGCGTAGTGTGTAAAAAATGTTTTAAAAAAAATGTTTTTTTGTTTTTTTTAATCAATGGGCCTATTCCATGGGCCTGGGCCTGGGCCTGGAGCTGCAGCTCCATCAGCCCCTATGTTAATCCGGCCCTGCAGAGAACCCTCTTCCGCTCCTGGATCTTCATCTGTCAGTAGCCGCGTCAGTGCTGTACTCTTGACATGTGCAAGAGTCCAATGTTGAGGTCTATGGAAGATCCAGCAAGAGACCGAGGTAGCCTACATAGATCACATCTCCCGACGAGCAAGACAATGCATAAATCCCACAGATGTCTCTTGTGAGGACTAATGGGATTGGTCAAAAGATGAGTGCAGAGTTTCGTCTTAGGACAACCTCAGGCTTTACCATAAGACATACTTTTAATTCTATTCTAATGTAGTCAGCCTGCATATTTTTTACGTTGAATGCACATAGTAGGAGAAGGATGCCTCATAAGACATTTTGAGTGATGGCTGATTGCACATGGCAAGGTAAACTAGTAGATGATACACTAGTAGATGACTAAACAAAAATGTATCTCATGTATATAATCAATGTGTGTTATAATTTCATTGAAATTGCAATACATTATATACATTCTATATTTATGAAAACTCAAAATTCCTGAATAAAGCTACAAGTCAGAGAGGATTAATAAAGACCTTTAACATGCACAAATCAAGGAGAAAAAGAGTTATTTAGCACATTAACGTAGTAAAATACACTTGTACTCTTTACAAAATCCACTAATGTGAGATTGACTCCTTGAAATAATCTGTTATACTGAACAACCTGCCATGATTCGAGATTTCTTCAGACCGTTACAGGAATTTAAAAGGGACAGACTAAGCACAAAAATCATGTCATCTTAATGAAGTGATTTTTAAAGGCAGGGATTATGAAAAACTGCACTGCTTTCATTTATTCCATTTCAACACTTCTAATGGCTGTCAACCAGCTAGCCACAAAGGCCTTCATATTAAAATAGAATCGATAATGGAATCTCTTTTACATTCAGCATCAGCTGACACTGGACACTAGGTGTGTGCGATCACTGGATTCAATAGCGTTAGAAATCCTGGAAAGTGACTCAAAAATATATATCATATTGTAAAAATTATTAAACAACTCAATGATAATAAATACAAAAATAAAAAGTCCTGCGCTCACTCTCATCACTTCTGGGCGGCAGCAACGACCACAGTACATATCAGCTCCAATACATATAGTAAAAACCAAAGAATAAAAGTTACCCGAGCTTTCTTCTTAATCCCTATGTATATTTAAACAAATGGAGGTCATTTAGTTACTCCAATGGCCACTGGAGGGAATGCTCAACGTCAAGGCAGACCCCCCTTGACGGGTCCTACTTTGACCCTTCACCTTGCTTCATGGAGCTTCTGGCAAAGATATTTCTAATGATACAGAAAGGGGTATTTTTTATATACACCCCTATATGCTTATTAACCCTTAATAGGGAACACATGGGATGGGCAGCAGCATTGTAACCTAGCTGGTAGTGAGCGCAGGACTTTTTCTTTTTGTATTTGTATTCACTTTTTGTATCACACAGCTTTGTTACAATGCTGCCGCCCATCCCATGTGTTCCCTATTAAGGGTTAATAAGTATATAGGGTTGTATAAAAAAAAAATTTGAGGTATCTTTGAAGGGTCAGTGTAGGACCCGCTTAGGGGTGTCTGCCTTGACGTTGGGCATTCCCGGGCATTCCCTCTAATGGCCATTGGAGTAACTAAATGACCTCCATTTGTTTAAATATACATATAGATTAAGGAGAGAGTGCAGGTAACTTAACTCAATGATAATGCTTACATTCTTTGTTATTCAAAAACCTGCAGATTGCATCAACTAGTGAAATAGCCAATCATCCTAGCGGTGGAGAAAAGCGCTGTTGCTTAAAAACAAAACCCTAATTAACCTTAACCCTTCTACAGTCATCTAAGCAATCTTCCATAACCATATTAACACTATTAATATTTAAATGTCTGTCATTTTACCTTGATTTTACAGTAAACTAACTCACCAAACCTTGAGAATTATTTTGTTTGTCTTAAATATAAACAGATTTGGAATTAAGCCCTTTTATAATTATTTTCAATGTATATATTAGTGATTCAAGTGTTGTTATTGTCAAGAGATGATTTCACTTCTATTTCTTACCCTGAAGCCAAATAAAACCATTTACATTTGCAGAAATATAATATCTTATATAATATCTTTCATGGCTAATTCCACAAAAATAATAATAATAAATGATTTTACGTATTATAACTTGTGATTATAACATGTAGGTATTTTGCCCAGATAATTTCTAAACAAAGGGTACAAACCAAAGCTTTGAATACAGACTAGACTAGAGGCACGGGATACAAAATCCACAAGAACGGGGGGGCGCGGCCGGGCCGCCGAGCAGAGCGGCAGCCATCCGCGCTAGCTCCTATCTTAAACGGCATAAAAGCTGTGAAAAAGCCCAAAAAGCCAAAAAAACTATAGGAAATATTACCTTTTACGAGCACCAGGAGCCGGGGCAGCATATGAGAAGAGCCCAAGCGATGTACAAGCAGCCGCTCCACACGCTGCAACCATGAAGCCTGAATGACCGACAAAAAGCCTACACACATGTGGAGGCGGCGGAGCTTGTGAGGCAAAGGAGGGAGAGAGATGGGCACCGGCCCGGTCCCGCTCCCCCCCCCCCCCGGCCGGTGGAGGTAATCCCGGCCCATGAGTCAGACCTTCAGAGGCTGGGGGCGAAGGGCCGCACGGCGCGGGGCCCCTCCTCAACGAGGAACCAAGATGGCGGATGCACACACTCGGCTGACAGCCACGCTGGGTCACCTAGACCCCCAGGATACCGGATCCCAGAGAAGGACCACTCAAGGCGGAGACCTGCCTGGCAAGGAGCCAGTCTGGGCCCCAGGATTTGGTGGTGGTCCAGGGGCTGACGCCCCCAACTCTGCAAGCCCTGCGGCGCCGGGGTGTGCTGACCCCCGACGGACCGGTGGCTGGGGAGGCGCGCACTGGCGCCGAGCATGTGGCCGGAGAAGGGTGAGGCGTCAAAAGACTGGAGCTCCAACAGAGGTCCACAGGAGTTGGGGAGGTGCAGGGGACGGACTGCTCCCGACCCTGAGTGCCCACAACGCACGAAAGACTCTCTGGTGCACAGCGGGGGCAAGCCCTGGGTGGAACTGAGGGGGTCCGCTATATGTGGGACGCTGGGGGTCCCAAGCAGTGAGCAACCAGTTCAAGCGCAAAAGACCACCCGAGAAGCTATCTATCAAGGGATGAGGGATCCCCCCCACAGCGGAGCTAATCAACCACCTCCAGAGAAGGGACTCACCTTTTTTATTACTGACAAACTTGGATCACGTAACAATTACCTTAACTTGTGGTTATAGCATTATTGCAGGTTTCTACCTGCCAGCCTCTAACTAAGCTGACCTGGTACATAGATATCAGCCAACTTATGAGCGTATAGTAGAAGGAGTATATCCCTTTCTTGCTTACCTAATAGCCGGATGGCTGCTTTATACAAAGGTTATATACATGGCTGCGCCTCAGCCTGGAAATACGTGCGTTATGTATTTTACATTAATTCACAGACACTCTGAGTAGACGCTTAAAGTGCCTATTCATACCTAAGCATACGTTACCTTCCGGGCCTTACTCTGATTATAATGCAGCGAGGTATTGCTGATAGATGAGTACGTGACCTCACAGAGTTAACTTAAAACCTAGCTACAGGCCTTATAAATTAGCATATTACCATGCCGCCTTGCCACATAGCCATGAGCAGGTCAGGCAGCTTATGATCTAAGCCGACGGCTACCGTTTCACAACGGAATACAGCTTAGTCAGCATGATTCATGGACGGATACTGTGCAGATTTGGGGAAGCATATACTACAGCTTAATTTACGTTAACCGCTCCTCTTCACATCAACGCCCTAAGTACATACAGGTTTAAGTTAGCAGTACAATTCTGTGTTCATAAAATGCCGTTAATTAAATCAAAACAAATAGCGCATTAGCTCAGTCTATACAGCTCATGTTGTAATGCATACAAGTGTATCCTTGCAAAGTTTAGGTACGCCTATATGTTTTGATCAATATGTCTCTGCACAGGCGATAATCTGCATTTATCCTTACACGCTAACAATTAAGCCTCTACGTAGGCGACTGTTCACCTTAATGTTTGGTATAAACTACAAAAAAAACAACAAAGAAATATGCAGACAGTCTCAATATATAACTGAAACTCGCTGCATAAGCTGGAACAATATATATAGCGTGATAGATTCCAAATTTAGAACCTGGCTTTCAAAATCATATGGTCAGAGACCCCATTGAAACAAAGTATATACAAGTGATCCTGCAGTCCTATGCCAGCCCAGGATAGTATAGATAAGGAGATAGTTTAGTAAATATCCTCACTCCCTCTTAATAATAAGCTTTATTGTGATCTGCTATAGGGATAGGAGTATTAAGTAACTAAATCTCTATAATCAATACCTCCTAGGATATATCCTTGTCAAGCTAGAAAAATATATTGCAAAACAGAGAGAGACAGAGACTGAAATAGAAATACAAAATCAGTCAAAATCAGACTGATAATTATCATTTAAAAAGCCTCTCTCCCTGTAAAACTAGCTAGATAGGCATAGGAAAGAAAAAGAAAAAACGATAATAAATAAAGTTAAATTAAATAGTGATCATGGTGCTCCAACACCAGTGCCCAGTGCAGAAAAAACGCATTTCTATGTGAAACAATAAAAATATTCAAAACAAAATCCACAAGAGTGTACACAAATAGGAAGATAACTCACTTTGTTCAAGATTCTTCCTATAGAATTCTACTCCTCATTAATAACTTGGGATTAACCAAGTTACATACTTCAGGGAAAGTTCCAAATTAAAGAATCACTCCACATATAAAGTGCTTAATGTATATAGAGTATACCATTTAAATGCAAGTTTATAAAAGTGCAGATTTCATTGAGAAACAACATATAAAATATGTTTTGTTCTAATTACTTATTGTCTTGTTTTACCTATTGTGCAGCACTGCGGAATATGTTGGGACTACATAAACAACTGTAATTGTAATGATCACAAAACTATGATGAAAAGAATATAGCATTTCTAAACATAGAATACATTTATGTCAAGGCTGTCTCATTGTAAATAATATTGTATTAAAGGGACACTTTAAGCACCCAGACCACTTCAGCTCATTGAAGTAGTCTGGATGCTGTTTCTCTTTTTCACCTAATGCTGCACTGTAAAACATTGCAGTTCCAGAGAACTGGAAAGTCTACATTGCAGCTCTATGTCTGCCCCCAGTGGCGCTTCCGGAATCTAAACGGACTTTTGGTCCATTATTGGATGCTGGATGTCCTCACGGACCTCCAGCATCAGATTATCCCCATAGGAAAGCGTTGACTAATGCTTTCCTATGGGGAGGTCTAATGCATCCACGCACCCATTGCCGCGCATGCGCATTAGGTCTTTCCCGCCGGCTGACGTCAGCGGGGTTATCGAATGTACAGAGCCTCGAGCCCAGACTTTGTACGAGGACTCTGTACATCCCCGAAATTTGTTCTATGGGGTTTCTTGGCTTAGACCAGTCAATTCAAACTTCGTGCCTAAACCAAGCAACAACCAATCTGGTGAAAGGTGCTAAACCAGTTTGCACCAATCAGCGTTCAGGGAGGAAAGGAGTTTCGCCGCCCAATCAGGAGAAAGGGCACGAAACCCGTTTGAATGGGCGCTTCTTCTCCGATTGGTCACCTCTGCCCTGCAGCGACCAATCAGTGCTCCCTTGTGCCGACCTATCAGGAGAATGACGTGAACCCAGTTTGAATTGGTGCTCCTGCACGGACTTCCAGGTGGCCAGCGGGACCTCTGTGGCTGTGAAGTCGATTTACAGCTCCAGGGATTACGCTGGGGCTCGGGCCTCTCTCCGGTGGCTACCTCCACTTAGGTAGCCCCGGGGAGAGCAGTTTCTGGACAGCTACGAGCCTGGCCTCGTAGCTCGCAGGTAGGGGAAACAGTGATTATGGCTCGTTTAGGAGCAGGTGGGCGATCCGAACCACCAGTACCCCAAAAGTGTCCCCACCAACCTTAGGGACCCGTCCACGGAGTCCCGGTGCAAAGACAAGAGGGGATACAAATGCCCCCCCGGGTAGCGTTCGCCTATACAAAATGGCTGCCCCAGGGGAGCACTCATTAATCACTTCCCATGCAGTTTCACACTTATGTTGCAGGTGCGAACGTTCTGATTGATTGGTATGAACATACTAATGGGGTTCCGGGGGGTGGTCCACGTTCAGGAGACAAACGTGTTCCATTCGCATAAGCGCTCCCAAACGGTCAACAGGGCATATAACATAAAATATATAGAAATACATGGGGAAAACACACAAGTAAGCAGTGGGCATGGTACTCAGTGACGGCGATCCGTCACAGTATTAAACATTCTGAGTACTGCACTACTTATTGTAGTGATTAAGGTACTAAGAGGAGTAGTCACACCCATTTTCAAGACAAGAGAGCTATGCTGTATTGTAGTTATTTTGATTGCCATGTGTAATATTCACTGCAAACATACACATTGTAGAACACCTCCCAACATTTCAAATGGACAAAGAGAGGCATTGTTATATTAAAGGTTTTGGTGGGCAGTGTGACCATTAACGAGGCTGTTCTGAGAAATATTAGGTGACTTACCAATAATGTATGCAAATAAAATGCCATTTAGAACAAGAACATTGTATATCATTTACACAGACTGATTTCTAAATACATTTATTGTAGTTTAACGACTATCATTGCTGTGCAGTTCTGTTATATACGCAGACACAGTATCAATATGGAGCTCCTAGAAAGGAGGGACATTAAGACAGAAAAGAGGGGCATAGGGATTCGGACCAATAGAAACTGTTCCTCCTAAATAGTGACACTTGGCATATGTTGTAGCACTATATTTTCTGTTGCAAAATCAAGTGTTATATTAGGATTCCCATGTATACATTTTACCAATGGATATGTTACTCATGCCATTTAATGGCTTGCTGATGTATGCATTGCAGTGGTATCTGCGTGGGATAACACCAATGGCTGTTACTAAACATGAATTACACAGGTGTTAAAAAAAGGTAAAGAAGAGGGGTCATTTGCTTACAGAGAGAACATATTGGGATTCAAAGCGATCTGATATACGGTAACCAAAATATTGGCCAGCTGGGACATTTTATTTAGTTTACTTCCATGAATACCAGTATAATAGCAGAAGAAACAGGGCTTGCTCTGTTTATGCACTTTATAAATCCATACATTAGATAGGTGCATATATTTGTCTTCTTAAAGCCATAACTAATCTAAGAAACTTGTTTATCAAGAACTTGACATTTCATGTGACAAAGAAGGTTCATGACATAATCTAAAAAAAATGAGGAACAAAGTATTAAAGATGAACCCTCACTAACTCACTCACACAGGCAAAAGGATTATACTAAATTTGTTTAACCCCATTCACTGCTGCGCTATTTGAAAACAAAACAAAAATTAACATCAAAACTTTTTTGTGTGTTTTCAGGAAAATAGTGTCCGTTTTTAGTTTTCATGTCTGTTTACATAAGTACCATGTACTTTAATGACATAATGACAATATCCTTGTTTAACAGACAGGGACAAAGCTCGAAAGAGTTACAGAATAACAAACACAATTAGAATAGAATGGTATGGTTGCACACATCTTGCCCGATCTATACACGTTATTGGGAATGAAGGAGTTAATATAAGTAAATAAATTGTAAGAAGATATGAAGACATATGGTTCATGGAACTGGTTAGACTGCTCTGATTTATAGATATTAATGTTCTCCCCTATATTATGTGTATACTCTGTGTACTTTATCAGAGACAACTACACAAGCAATAAGATCTGGTGCATTGTAGGCCAGCGGCAGTACTTAAACTAAAGAGGAAAGATTGGGAGGAGATCCCCAGTGTAAAGTTTATGAGATAGGAGGCCAGGTAAGGCCTCAGAAGCAATTGGTGAGATGGTCTCTGAGGTGCTGTGTATGAGTTATCTCTCATATAAGCTCCTGGGCTTGCTTTATATCCTGCTACAATCTTTCAAACGCTTATAGGATTAACCCTTTCAAAGCCAGCAAACTGCCAAAATATTGAGAAAAAATATTGAGGGAAAAAAAGAGAGTTATGTATGTCCAATTGTGGAGCAAAATTTAGGAATATTTCATAGGTTTCCAAGGTGTACATTTCAGAATTGTGGTCCCCAACGACTCTTATATACCCTTGCATTGAGAATTTATTGAAGGTATATTTGCATTTTTTACCAGAAAAACACTTGTAAACCCATATCCTTACCCATGGACTTCAATAGGAAAGCTGCATTTCACTAGCCAGAAATGGATTTAAAATCCAGCCCAATTTCTGATTAGCAGGATGATGCAATGAAAGGCATGCCTCCCTCTCATCTGCGGCCCTGGAGGCTGGAGAATGAGGCAAACCCAGAGTCTCCAAGACAAACCAGTCAAGTCTCTTTGTGATCATCCAGTATTTGCATATTTCTTACCTGCACTGGTTCTGGGGTGAGTTGCACCACATGCTGGAGCCTCTCACTATGATGATGTCGTGACTCCTCTTCATACACAGCATCACGCTCATGCTGAGGAAGCCCCAGGAAGCGTCGAATGGTGCACAGATTCTCCCATAAAGTACGGTTTTCAGGACTGGGATTTTCCTTCCAGCGAAGTAGTTCACAGAGCCAGCCCTGCAGTTTAAGAAAGAAAATAATTTCACGATGCAATGCTGGAAAATGCATTTTAAGAATGAAACTTTTTTTTTTTTTTTTAAAACAAAATAGATAGTTCTTATCATGGAACCACCTTACAAACTCGGTGCCAAAATAGTACAATCAGAAAAATAAAAATTAAGAAAAAAACGAAATGTATAACTTTCAGTCTACAATAGTTTCTAACTCAACCATTTTTGTTAAATCTTGAAAACCGTTTACCAATGCAGAATATTCACTGTTTAGTAAATAAGTCCCTGAGTTATTTACAACAAAATTGCCTATTCCCGATATCTTTCTTACTTAAACTGCATGAAAAGGGTGAATAACTCAAACACATCCATTTGCCAGGAAGTATCATACCAGAACTGTGAACATGCAGTAGTCGGCCACGATCAGGCCAAGTTGATCTTGAATTTCTATATTAGTTATGTCATTTTTCATCACACTTCAATCTCTTAGTGTGCCAACACTATTAGTATCTAGCAATCACAAGCTGCAAACAGATAATCAGGCTGGAACCGAGTGTGATGATATCACTGTGATACATAGCATCATTCTTTCCAACTAAATACGGTAAATATTTTAAGAATGAGTAATCGCAATAGTAATAATGTTCAATCCAAGATTGAATGTGAATTATGGTGTATTCATAGGAGAATTGCTAAATTTAGGCCAAAGACAGACCTTGAATCCTAAAAGTCAACAGTCTTTTATTTTTCCAACTTTGTTTAACCCCTTAAGGACACATGACGTGTGTGACATGTCATGATTCCCTTTTATTCCAGAAGTTTGGTCCTTAAGGGGTTAAAGGGGTACTCCAAACCATCATAGCCACTACATCCTGGTGACATTTCCTTGTTCAAACTGTTTGGCCACTTTTCTGGTCCCGCCGGGTGCCAAGGATCCGATGATGGGCGCTCAACCAGCTTTAGGCTTTTGCATTACTCATTCATTGGCTGGGAGCATCAACTGAGGAACCCTCAGCGAATAAATGACCATCTGGGCATAGCAATAAGTGCAGAATGGACTTGTAACTTGTGTTTTTCAGCCTGGCTAATGACGCCCCAATGAAACTGCCCGAAGTGAAGTTACACCTCCAGCACCAAAGGTGCTAAACTAATTGTGTGCACCATTTCTTAGCGTAACGCTGCACTTACAAGCACCAAGCACCATGACCACTTCAAATCGCTGAAGTGTTCTTGGAGCTTGGAGTAACCATTTAAGTTTTTTTAATTAGATTTTTCGGTTTGTGGCAATTTAAAGTTAAACTGAATGCACCAGCAAGCATTTTTAAGAAGATTCTTTTATATTTTGTTAAAACGCTTATTACCCACATGCTGCCATCTTTGTGGTGTAATTTTGCACATGCAGTTTATTACCTCACTTTCACTACGATTGTTTTTCTTTTACGAGACAGGTAGATTTAATTTATTAAAAAATAAATAAAAAGAAATATGGAGTTCAAAAGGAGCAGAATGCTGTTTCAGCCATAATAAAAATAAAAATTAAGTTTATTGAAAAGAGTAATAAATAATAAATATATCATCATGTACCCCTTTATTACTCTATATTATAAAAAGTCAACCTTTTATAATATACCTAATGCATTTTTTTATAACGTTTGCACTTCTTAACAGACTACAAACAGAAATAAATGTAAGAGAAGGAGGTGGAATTTTTTGGCGCTTGTGTACTGGACGTATAGCAGCTGGAATTTCCCAAACCAGAGTCTCTTCTTTCTGGTGGAACGCTGGATGTGAGCAAGGAGATGCAGGGAAGCAGCGCTTGGTGATAATGGTTGTCAAATCCGAAGCAATGTGAGGAGTAAGCAAAAGGACGTAATATAGTGTAGTATATTATAAAAAGTTGAAAATGATAAATAAAACCAAATGCACTTACAATTTTCTGGAGCTAATTCTCAGCTCCAGATATATGCGCCTGGACGGTACAATCCCTGTCTGTGGGTATATAGGTGGTCTCTGTTTGTTATTAAGGTGTCTTCAGCAGATTGTAAAAGTGTTCCTTCTTTAGAGTGCAATCTTGCAGCAATCGAATGTCCTCAGTATATAGGAAACAAATAAAAAGGGGATAGTGCTCTCTGTATGTTGTATAAAAAAGAAATAAATGACGGCACGGTGTAATCCTGAAAGGTGCTATGTAGCGCAAACTAAAACTAAGGAATAATTTCTTTAGTTAACTCAAGGTCTTAAAAAATAAGAACATGGATAGACAGTTACAGGGTTATATGATAACGTAAGAATTCTTGGGAAATCAAAGTGAATTTCACATTTTAAGCCACAATAATCCAAACTAGTTAGAACTGCCCAAGTAGCCATGCTTTTAGTTCAGGAACATTAGCCTTAAATTTGATTTCTCAAAACTTCTCACTTTAGTAAATAACTATGTTAATGTCTGTGGCATGGTAAAGAGCACAATAACGTAATGGCAAATATTCCATTTATAGTTAGGTTCAACGGCCTACCCAGATCACTGCTGTAGTACATCCAGAGATGTTCTCAATTCCCAGAGATGCCCTGTGTAGTGAGCACTATTATCATACCTCCCAACATTGGAATGCATGGATTCAAGACAGGTGGACAGGCAATGCCTATAATGCACAGCTCTGCCCAGAAAGAGGTCAGATGCATACACGGAAGCACATCAAGCTGACAGCCATCCTCCTGGCCAGTCTCTTTCATAGAGGATCATGCAGAAAGTGCTGCTAAATCGCTCTCTGCATAGTCCTAGTGCCGCCACATCGTTTGAGCGAGTCTGATGTGCTCAGACTGTGCTGCCCGATGACAGTTCCCTATTGTCCCCGAATGCAGGATAACAGGGAACTAAATTGGCACAGGTAGACAAGACCTGTAAATAAGCACAGTATATAGTGCCAAAAGTGGGAGAGTTGACAGGTCTGATTTATGTGTACAGTTATATTTTTTTGGCTTTGACCTTGGGCTGAAAGTTGCAAACTTGGCCCCAACCGGTCAAAACATGAAGCAAATCTCTTTACTTGTAAAACAGGGGGGGGAGGGAGGTTGTGCCATAAATCAAAATAAAAATTGGATTTAGGCCAAAAAGGCCAAGTTGGGAAATAACGGAGTTGGGGACTATTTCCAAATCAGTTATTTTACCTACACTCTGCAAATGTGGTCTTCAAATCACTACAATGCAGTGTTTAGTGAATCAATCCATGTTTGATTACTTTTATTGTGCATTTTAATTGAATAATATTTTGCTATCCACATTTTCTTAACTAAAAAAAAATCAAATAGAAAAAGTAGCTCTGTTGAGGTCCTCAAATGGAACCCAGGGTCTATAAATTGGCAAACAAAAAAACAGATACATACATTATCTCTCTTTATCATTGGGATGTATTTACTAATCACCGAATCAATTGAAACCCAAAGTGCAGAATTAAGGCTATATCGGAATTGGTCGAATCTTCTCAATATTTAATATTCACCTTTGTTTTAAAGTGCAAAACTTTTTTTAAAAAATTGCAATTTTCATTCAAAAGTTAAACTATTAAAATATATTTTACAGACTCCGTATTTCAGATCCAAAATCAAATGAACCTAGATCCTATGCGCAAGAGGTCGCATTGCCTAACTGTTTTCACCTTTATGTACATTTAAAAAAAAAAAAAAAACTAAGTGCATCAAAGTGAGTCTGTGTATTACATATTGGGCGATTAACTCTTTAACCTTTAATTCCCTCACTTAGTCAATTACCATCCCCCCTCATCTCTCCCTAAACATAAATAAATAGGGGGAAAAGGCAAGATTTGATTATCTTCGCTGTATTGGCCAAGGCAGAAACACCAGCTGTTCTTATTGTGCATCGTCTTCCTCACAGCCTCTATGTTAATAGCCTGATCATTCCATTTTCTCCTTCAAACGCCGGCTGCAGAGCGCAGAGCAGAGAGAGAAAGAACTCCTGCCCATCTGTAGCAGCTGTAGGCACTGAACTGTGAAGGCACTGGGGATTTATCGGGTAATCTGTAACACAAGACTGCCTTGTTTTTACAAGAAAAAGGCCACATTTGCACAGACCTGCTCTATTCTTGCTATAAACTGGAAGAAGGAAGGGATGAAAGGAAGATTTTTCAGGAGTGTTAGCAAACCTTCAAAGAGTTGAACAGAATCGCAGTGTTATGTTATGTGTCGAGTGCTGCTACTTTTTTAGGAATCTTTAAACGTTAGGCATAAGCAGAGTTATTCACTAAAATGTGAACTCCAACGAAAGTGAATTTAACTGAATTTCAAATCTTAGGCCAAAGTGGAATCGTTGCTGACTTCACCGACAATTCACAGTTTACTGAATAGTTGTGTTTGCAATATGGTTTCCAGAAATGGCCAACACATATTTTGTTAAAAACTTAAATCAGGATTAGTCGTCCTCTTACATGCCGCCTTATTATTGAGTCAAATATAGGGTTTGCAAATTCCATTCTATGGAGATTCTGCCTGGGTTGTCAGGTAGGTCCCCCAATATATAATTAATAAAATCACATAATTGTGTAAAAATAATACATAAATATACACCACCACCCGGCCACTGGAGCCTCAGCAACTATGTCAACTTTGGGTGTCTTTGCAAATTATAGAAAGTCCCCAGATGGTGACAGTGGCACTTTAATCTATTAGGTGCCCCTAAACAGCAATACAATATATACACAATATTGCAATTTTATCCTAAATTCCGATTCCATGTTTCAAAACTATTTTATGCACGTTTATGTTTAACCCCTTAAGGACCAAACTTCTGGCATAAAAGGGAATCATAACATGTCACACATGTCATGTGTCCTTAAGGGGTTAAACGTAAAGGACTTGGTATTGAAGGGTTAAAGGTCTCAGTTAAATAAACGTTTGAACAATTCATATTGGAATTCTTATTTTGTTTAAGTTTAGCCGCATCTATTTAATGGCTAAATATTGTCCACTATTGATGCAGTGATGGACTAAAATTAACAGAAGCCTGCAACATCCTAATTATACTCAAACACAATCAGACATTCGCCTGGGGCGCCGGTCTGTGGGGGTGCCCACCGGGAGGTTTCCTGGTGGGCTGGCTTGCCGCTGTCTGGGGATGCTGTGCTGGGCGAGCGGCTCCTTAGCCGCAGCCATTCAGCTGCTGGGCTCCCTTTGCTGCCACTTGCCTGCTCAGGAGTGGGGTATGCTGTACCCAGCACCCGAGCAGAGCACTTAGCTTCCTGCAGGCAGGGGAAGCTGGGACATAAAATGGTATCCCGGCTGCCCCTGGGCTGTGAACACCGGAAGCACTCTGACACTTTGTTTGTGTGAGTAACTGTGACATTGTGTATGTCAGTGAAAGTGTGTCAGTGAAAGTGACATTGTATGCTATTGAGAGCATGTAAGTGACACTGTATGTCAGAGTGCGTGTTAGTGAGAGTTTGTAAGTGACACTGTGCAAGTAAGTGAGAGTGTTTGTGTTAGTGAAAGTGTGTAACTGACACTGTATGTCAGTGAGAGTGTGTATGTTAGTGAGTGTGTAAGCGACATTGTGTATGTCAGTGAGAGTGTGTGTGTTAGTGAGAATGTGTAAGTGGCAATGTATGTCAGTGAAAGTGTGTTAGTGAAAATGTGTATGTATGTCAGAGTGTGTGAGTGACAGGGTGTGTGTGTGACCATGTAATTAGATACTTAGATATTAAATTATATTTATAATATATATTAATAGAAATACAAATTAAATCCCAATATCATTACAAACTAAATACCACCAAATGCATTGAAAAAGAGTGTATGGATATATGTATTAGGCAGTATGTGTCTATTGATGTGTGCGTCCATTTGTCTGGTTACAATTCCGTGTCTGTTAGTCCACCCATTGTACAGCGCTACTAAATTTTGCTGGCGCTATAGAAATAATATTATAATAATAATAATAATAATAATAATAATAATAATGCATGTATTAGGCAGTGTGTGTGTGGATTTATGTATTGGGCTGTGTGCGTATGGTTGATTGTATGTAATAGTCAGTCTGTTTGGATGGATAGATGTATTAGGCAGTGTGTGTATATGGATACATATCCTGGATGAGTGTTCCCATGCAGTGTGTTTTCTTCATTGCAATTCAGAATTTAGTGAATAAACCTGTGAGAGAATGTAGTTGCCTTCATGAGGGGGCGACAAAATGGATTGTTGCCTAGGGCGTCAAGAATCCTTTCACCGGCCCTGCTCAAACATTTTAACCATAGTACAGTAACAACATGAAGTGATTGGTGTGAAAAAAAAAGCAGTTGACATGTTAGCACAAGTTATAGGTGGTTTTCAGTGCCTTATTCAATATAGTCATTAAAGTGACAATTCCCATTTAGTTTTAAAAATTAGCTTTTTGGGAATCAGACCTACTAATGTAGAGATGTCTCTGTAATGCACTCTCAAAATTAAAAAATAATAACATAATATTGAGTACCATTGGATGTGCTATAATAATATTCTCCAAAGTTAAGAGAATTAGTAAAAAAAAGTCATTGTATCTTTCATGGTAAATAATGTTTTTCGATATTATGCACAGAATATTAAATACAGTTGTTTTGTAAGGAGGTATGCCTTTTCTATCTTTCATGAGGAACATCTATCAACATCCTAGAATTAACCCTCCCTCCTCATCAATTCACCCACCACAGCAGGTCCCAAAAAAATCTGTGATCCTGTGAGAGTGTGTGTGTTAGTGAGAATGTGTAAGTGGCAATGTATGTCAGTGAAAGTGTGTTAGTGAAAATGTGTATGTATGTCAGAGTGTGTGAGTGACAGTGTGTGTGTGTGTGTGTGTGACCATGTCATTAGATACTTCTATATTAAATTAATGTAGAGATCTCTCTGTAATGCACTCTCAAAATTAAAAAATAATAACATAATATTGAGTACCATTGGATGTGCTATAATAATATTCTCCAAAGTTAAGAGAATTAGTAAAAATGTCATTGTATCTCTCATGGTAAATAACAATGTTTTTCGATATTATGCACAGTATATTAAATACAGTTGTTTTGTAAGGAGATATGCCTTTTCTATCTCTCGTGAGGAACATTTATTAACATCCCAGAATTAACCCTCCCTCCTCCTCAATTCACCCACCACAGCAGGTCCCAAAAAATCTGTGATCCTTCTCCGCTTCAGCCATGTTGCTCAGTGTGTACCCAGCTGCTGAAATAATTAGCTTATGAATGTATCAGCTGGTTGTGTGATTTTTATAAATAATAACCAACCTGCAGAGCAGAAACACTTCCATGAGCTAATATTAGCAATAATTTGCACGGTAATTGGGGGTGTTATAAATCGACCATATGGGTAGGTGGAGAGACACACAGTTGCAAACAGAGAGAGAGGGCCAGGAAAAATAAAGTATAAAGAGCAATCACTTTTTAAGAAATAAAAGTAACAAAGTATTGTAGTCTGTATACCCAACCATAATTGATAGATAAATAGCAAAACATATTATCTATATAATGCATTAAACTAAAATAACATCAGGCTGTCCTCCAGAAAATGTTTAAAATATATTATAAAGGAATATTCATAACAAACTATGCCAAATTGGCATCTTAAATCCAGATGAGAATTCGTGGACTACAACCAGTTTAACATATGTACCACGTATTTGGCTTGGCTCTGTAGGTGGGATAATGGTTAATGCCACTTAAAGGGACACTATGGTCACCAAAACAATTTTAGCTCAATAAAGCAGTTTTGGTGTAAAGATCAGGCCCCTGCAGATTCACTGTTCAATTATCTGCTATTTAGGAGTTAAATCACTAATTGTATACAGCCATAGTCACACCTCGCTGCATGTGACTAGCACAGCCTTCCTAAACAATTTATGTAAATAGTAATCTAATGGACTTACTTTCTTTATTGCACAGTCTGATTAATTTTGAATTTCTTATCTAGTGCACGGTTAATAGCCTGCTAGACCCTGTAGGAGCCTCCTGCGTGTGATTAAAGTTCAATTTAAAGAGCAGGATATAAAATATTCTAAGGCAAGTTAAGATCTTATTGAAAGTGAAACCATTTTTTTCATGCAGGCTGTTTGATCACGACCAGGGGAAGTGTGAATATGGCTGCATGGACAGAAACAAAAGTGATTTAACTTAACTCCTAAAAGTCAGAGAATTGAGCAGTGAGACTTCAGAGTAATGAACTATACACCAAAACTGCTTCATTAAGCTAAAATTGCTTGTGGTGACTATAGTGTCCCTTTAAGATGAATTGGAGGATAAGGGTATTGCTATATTTTTAAAAATATGATTTCTGTGTATACATACCATTGGATTTCACGCTATTATAGAACTGCATAACACTACCTTGGCTCCCTTTTAACTTAGGCTATATGCTCTGCACATTTCTGTCAATGAACATAGTAAGTGGAGGAGCAGAAACAAGGTTCTCTATTGCAATGTGTGCCTTGACCGTGCCAGGATTAGCCTGACTTGTGTAGTCAATTTCTAAATCTTTACTATACATTTAAAATACAATGGAGCATTACTTGAAAAATGGTAACACAAATTATAGGTGAAGTGCAATGCCTTATCCAATAGAGTAATTAAAGTGACAATTCCCATTTAATTTTAATAATTAGCTTTTGCGAATCAGACCTACTTATACAGAGATGTTTTTTTGTAATGAATTATCAAAATTAGAAGTTAATCATTTCTGTCATGCACACACAGATTGTTTGTGATAAAAAAAAAAACTCAGTAGCAGCCACAGTAACCCCTGTCCTGTAACTTACCCGTCAGCTGCCATCATATACTTCATTAGTTTCACCCTCTTAAATATCAGAAATGTCATCTCTCAAAAGAATTAGTAGGTCGAGAGCTATGCAGAAAGCCATAAATCTTTTTGGTGTGATCTTATTATGGAACCCAGCAAGTGACAGCAAGATAAGGGAAAGAGGAACGTTAAGTATGTCAAGTTAAACCTATTTACTTTACTTCTGCCTTATAAAATACGACCAGAGTTTCAACCTGACACTTTGGTATTTCTCACCTCAAGAAAGGTCTATCACAGCAAAATGTTTGTTTGGCTGTGTCAGACAAAGGTGCTTCAAAGTCAAGGACAAAAAGAGTATTTTAGCTGAGATCTCTCCCAAGCGCCACATGTCTTCATATCGAACTTGGACTTCTTTAATAAAAACTACGAACACACAACATGTAATTTGCACACTGTAACAATTACAGTAAATATGTAACAGACTCCAAGGCTTCAACAGAACTATAGCTGTCACGACCTTTGTACTATTTTATTTATTTATCGTCTCTCGTATTGGCTTCTTAATAGGGAACTCTGCTCCGAGTCTGTCGATAGTTATGAATTTGGACAAACAAAAAATGTCTGTGATAGCCAGTACAGAACACACATGAAATAAAGGTGATAAATTAAAATGTTACACACTGATAATCAACGGGTTAAAGAGAAGCTTCTTAAGCTTCTTAAGATTTGTAATATTATGTTTACGTATCCCCTAAAGTTATATGCATTTACGAGGTCTGAAAATAAAATTAAGTGTAGAGCTCCATACTGCTGTTTCATAGAAGTGAATGCCTCCATTTTGGCTCCATGTCAACAACCCTTAGAGTGGGCTACAGCCTTCATTCAGTAGCTACCACTGGCTGTCTTGCCTGGAAGCTGGTACTGAGGCAGAAAGATTCCGTGCCAAGTGTGTGACCAAGTATTCTTGCTGAAGCCACTCATAAAAGCATCTATTACAGCCTGCTTAACTTTGATATTCACACGAGGGGGAAGAGAGAGAAAAAAAAAAAGAGGCACGTTTGCAAAACCAATTGTGCCGTTTTTCACATTTACTGCACGTTTTCCACATATGTCATTTATTACAGAGTGGAAAACCGTTAAATGCACAGTAGTTTTGCCAAGTAGCATTATGCATTTAGCAGCTTCACTCATTTAACAGTTCCAACCCTCATTATATTTTGCCATGTGGTACATAGTGGGATTTGTGTGTATTCATTTAACAGTTTATGTAGGTTCCTAGCGGTTTTGCTACAATGCACTTCACGGCAAGGCAGGAGACTTAAGGAGACTGTGTAAAAAAAAAAAGCACTAACAGGCAATGCTACCAGTGAACTGGCTCATCTCTGTCTTTTTCAAACAAAAAAAAATCACAGTGAGCACGGCCATTTTCATTACACTGAATATATATATATCTAATTACTATGTCGTATATAGGCTCTATTATCAATAAACAAGTGATAACACGTACTTTTAACTATTTTGTTGCACGATGAGCAAGCACAACAGTAATAGTTCCAAAAATCCTGTGATTTGTAAAGCAAGTCATGATTTGTTTCAGTACTTGCCAGTATCCCCGAGTTTTCCATTTCTCATAGAAAAGCTGCCAGACTCCAATTAAAAGAGAAAATCGATCAGTGCATGTAAGCGAGTATTATTACACCTGTGTGCAATCTTATAAACAGTACATTTGGAATCAATGTAATTAATTGATTAATTAACAATGCAATGACATATTCCACAGCGCTGTACAATGCGTTCGGAGGATTATGCTTTACGACATTGTATGCTCTTGGTGAACCATGCTACATCGCCATTTAGTTCACTGTGCAGATATTGTTTACGAGCTTTACGTGTGCTAATTGTCTGCTGTTGTGCTGTGCTGTTATTCCATTTTATGTGCCTGCATATGCTGATTAACGTCCTTATTATATTAGGACTCTGCGGGAGGCAACTTTTATTAATAAACATTTTTTGAGATAAGAACGCTCCCTTGAATTATGTTTTTTTTTTGTTTTACATATTTTGGTACCATTTTCTAAAAGGGATGCAGCTAATTTTAATATATGCAAAACCTTGTATAACAATTTTTTATTACGTTAGTACTGTTTTTTTTAGAATATATTCTTGGTGTTTGATATTGACCTCCACTTTTTGTCAAACCACACACAAAACAGTTCAATACAAAAACAAGGGGACAGCGCTAGTAGCCTGCTAGGACAATAACCACTACAAAGAGCTTTCATAGTTATCGTGATTACAGTGGCCGTTTTGAAATAATACTTTAGTATTAACAATTATTAATTATGATTATTAATAGTAATTAACAATATGTCATTTGGTCTTTAAGCATAAGTGTATAATTCATGAAAAAGAAAAGGGCAGGAAATCAACAGGTGTATAAATTATATAATGTTGGTCATGAGTCGAGAACAGTACAGTAGCAACATCGAAAAAAGTGGAGCAATCAATATGAACATTCCCTTGATTTTTCGTGGAGCTGATCTAATTTTAGAACTATAGAACTAAAATTGCATAATTCCACTGTGAGTTACATGTTTTATATACATACCTTTTTGTACACTATAAGTGCAGGGGTTAAACAACAAATGAATATGCAATGTTCCTGATTAACAGTCCATATGTGTGTCCTCTGTGTCTGTTTGTCTAATCTATCTATCTATCTATCACCTGTCTGTCTCCAATCTACCTGTATATGACTTTATCTACATATACAAATATTGATATAACATACATAGAACACCGGTGTTCGCGAAAATACATTCACACACAGACTTTCAGGCTTGGCTCGCTGCATAAATGTATCTTTGTTGTCTGGCTCTCATTATCAAACCACTTGGCACTGATACTACCAACATAATTCATCTTAAGCCCCATAAACAGCATCCGTGTGTTCAATACCTTATTTAGAAGATTCCTTTAAGTGAGTTTTATTTTCTCTTATTAAACTTGCACAATGATGGTAACCTCGCCCAAAATGTTGGTCATTAACTGCAAAAAGCCATGAAATGTCTGGATGACTTATATCTCCCTAATGGGATGTTAGGCCTCCTTTGTAATGTCTGTGAAAGTTTCCTTATTAGACAGGCTTGGGACTATCTGTGAAAATTCAAAACAGACAGAGTCCTTATTTATGGTAGCATATTCCATGACCAATCAGGTATAAGTTTCCCATTGTAGCCGAGTTCTCATGGAGAATAGATCCTCGACATTCTAACATCAGCTGGAATATTAAAGACTGAGTTTCAGACACACACTGTGTGACCTCAAGAAAGCCAGCTTATGTAGACATGCCTTTCTTATTAACATTAGATTAGTTTCTTGTGTCATTTAAAGCGTTAGAATGGAATATTAGCTGTCCGTGTTCCAGTATGGATGAAGATGGGTATCAGTAATTAAAAGAGGCTGAATATAAGTTATGTAACTAGATTTGGGTATGGATACTTACAAAAGCATGATTAGCGCGCATCTGGTAATCAGAGGGTTAGTGAACTTGATTTGTACTGCATTGTTTACAATGTATGCAGGAAACGACTTTACAAAATGATGTATTGGTTTATTGAAGTTAGTGTAATCAGGAGAACAGGAGAAACCCAAATGAAATGGCTCTTTTCTTCTCCAGAGCTTGAAATTATTATTATAGGTATTTAAACAGGAAAGGTACATTTAGCTTAGTGTTTGCTAGCTTTCGAGTATGTCGTGGGGGTCTATATATTATTAATACCCAACCTCACGGTCTAATTTTATCAAACTCACATGGCTGGAAGGCTACATCGACCTTGCCAAGAATCAAACCTGGGACTCTGACGTATGCCCATTGGTAGTTTCCTTCCTGTTATTATTACCCTTTAAAGGTACACTATAGTCACCCAGACCACCTCACCTCAATGAAGTGGTCTGGGTTTAGTGTCCCTGTCCTTTTAACCCTGTATTATAAAACACTGCAGTTTTTTCAGTACAACGCCCACTAGAGGTGCATCTGCTGCACTGAACTAGTAAAACTCACTGCGCATGTGCATTAGATTTATATTGCTGCTCTTCATTGCGGCAAGGTAAGCAGCGCTAAGGGAGCCTTGGCCCTAGAAAAAAGTTAAGTCAAACATTGATTTTTTTATTTTTTATTATGGAAACGGGGGGGGGGGGGGAGGGGGGAGGGAGGGGAGCGGCACTATGTAAAGACATTATAGAGTTAGGAAGGCAGGTCACTGGGAAGTGACTATGACTGAAAAATGTTCACTTTAAAGGAGAAAATTCATGAAAAATACACTTTTTATATGATGCAGAATCTACTATCATGGCTTTATATTTCAAGTCCAAAACTACTTGGGGTGAATTTCTACACACCAGGGCTAAATTTGCACTCACCAATCACTGGTGGTGAGTTGAAATTTTAAGCCCTAAATATATAATACTTAGAAAAAATGTTGTTAAAAGAACCCTCTAACTTAAAAAAAAATATATATTATTATTATAGTATTGCTTATTGCTTTGCGATGGTGACCCATGCCTGCGCTTAAAAAAAAAGTTTTAAAAAGCTATTAAACTTACCTGTAAACAAAAGAGGACAGTTTCCTCTATTCAGTCACCTGTGCTTTCTGTAAGATCATCAAGCATGGTGATCTCTTTCTGTCTAATCCAATGCTTCTCATCGAGAGGCATCAGGGACAATGGGCGCGTGTTTGGAAATTGCCACGTTCCTCCATTTTAACATTTCCATTTCTCCTAGTGAATCATTGATTTCAGTGTTTCAATTATAAGAAGCATTGGATGTGTTCAACACTTTCATGCTGTGGACGGAGATGCCAAATGCTAAAACCTTCGAAAATCACAGATCTAAAGGAGGAAGTGTCTGTAGTGTTTGTCTGTCTGACAGCCGCTAGAGGTGTGTTCAAGGCAAAATTTAAGAATTACCATTTTTCTGAAACAGCAATGTTTTACATTGCTAGAGAAAAGGGACAGCACCTATGGATCTAAACCACTACGTTAACATTTAGTGATTTTGGTACTTAAGTCTACTTGTCATGTTTACCAGTACAGTTCTATTGTGGAATCTGCTATATTTTGGATTAGCAGTAGTTTTACCAATTTATATTTGTCATATTACTTGACATAATATAATAATTCAAATTGTGTTTATATTGATAGTTTTCACTGTATTTTCAACAACTAGAACCAACTAAAATTTAATTAAGCTACACAACTGGCCAATGAAAAAGAGGCATATGATTCAACTAAATGTCCAGAGTGTAAATAGTTTGAGAAAAAAAATAAAATCTTGACTATAAATGTGATCCAAGAACAGATGGATTTTTATAAGGCATATGGGGGATACAGAGAATCCAGCAGCATTTTACCCCCATCAAAAGCACTCACCTGGCTTTTATTTGCAGCTACTTTGGCAAACAGAGCCTGGGACACCTTCGCCCTTTTCATCTCCTGCTGAATCTCATCGTAAACGGCAGCTGTGATGCTAACGTTGGAGCTTTCCCCCTCCACCTTTACCTGGATGTCGGATGTTGGCGTGCTGGCCGGTTTCATCTGTTAAGAGACCAAGGGCAGAAAAGAGGGATTGAGAGACAGACAGAGAGAAACAGAAAAAGATTTCAGCTGAACCATCTGTGCAGATATTGTCAAAGGATTCAAAACGGCCAGAGCCAAAGTAGCATTAGCTACGGTGGGACACTTCCTGTCCATTACTTTAATCGGGTTAATTGTGATTGCAAATAATTACTGACAGGGAACATTGTAGGGCATACTTCTCATCTCTTCTTCATACATTTCAACATATATGACATACTTTTACATTTCCCAGCTCAAATCATACGTCCCAAATGACCAGCTTGGAGGGACAATGCCTATAAAATAATGAAATCCCTCTTTACCTTGTTCTTATCCTTAAAGCTCACTTTTTTTTACTTGAAGTATTGGACATACATCATTGTATTATCAGAGAGCTCTGCAGCAATTAACGTCTCATTAATGTTTATTTAAACAAGTCTTAATGGTGTATATCAGGGCTGCCCAACAGGTAGATCTCCAGATGTTATAGAACCACAACTCCCATGATGCTTTGCATACCTTTAGAATGCATTAAGAATGACAAAGCATCATGGGCAGCCCTGGTGTATATGTTAGTGTAATTAAAATACTCTGACCCTGTGCTTACTTATGCAGTTACACCACTAGCTATAAATAGCCCATGAAATAACCTAAAATCACTAATAATGTCACACCCCCTGCCCTGACCCCTAAGACCCTGTTTATAGAAAACCGGTCTATCACTAAAAGCTGGTTTGTCATGAGTTGAAGATATTGTGCAGCCAAGCTTTTTTGTCTACATTTTGCAACTCAATAGTAAGCTAACCACAACAAGCCATCAAACTCATGGAGTACAATTTTTTTTATAACAATCTTAACCCCTTAAGGACCAAACATCTGGAATAAGAGGGAATCATGACATGTCACACATGTCATGTGTCCTTAAGGGGTTAAAGTGGTATATAAAGCAATCATCAGTATTGTATATAGCAGCAAGACATTTTCATGCATCTATATTTCTAATACTTGATTGTAAATAAGAATTCTTGTTTATTCTCTCCACTTAACTTCGATAATAAGCATGCAATTGCAACTTAGATACATTTAAAGGACAGTGGCTTTGGTCTATTCTACAATAATTTACAGCTCTTCATATTTTTTATCCAACGATGGCATAACAGGCTAAATTCTCACTAGTTTAATTCCTTTTTTTTTAGCTTCTGTTAAAGTTAGGGAAGATTATTCCATGCAACTAACTGTCCATTCGACCAATACGTTCTCAGCTTTTCCTGTTTAGAAATTAAGTATGGCATCGGTTTAGCAAGTCAAATAAATATATTTGCATCATGGTTCGCCAAACAACATTTCTCAGATCTGAGAACTGAATACTAGCCTTAAAATATCTCTATTCTACGCCTCCACGTGTTCTTACTTCACTTTCTTAACCATTCTGTTTTCTCCCAGGCATTCTACACGAGTCCCTTAATGTTTGTACAACACCTGTCAATCCATTTAAGCTACCTTCTCAGCCTTCTCATACTATAATCTTAGCATTTGTACACTATCTTCTGAGGTTACTCCACGTGTCTACCAGATTTCTACATTGTATTTTCACTTTTTCTATAACACCCGTTCATGTTTTCTGTATATCTTTTTTCAATAATACTTCATAATCTATCAATATTTCATACATTAAATATGAGCTGTACAACCTCAAACTAAGAAAATATAGATTCGGAATTCTGAAAACACAAAGATATGGTATGGAGTTAATATTTGGTTGTTGAGTGGTCAACATCGGGAACACTCAACAGTTGTCATGCTGATTTCTATCAAATCTCTGTTCTCAATTCCTATCATCCTCAGGCTGAATTTGTCTAGATGAGATCTGTAGGAGAAGCATTTGCTCATCCTAGTTTTAGCAGGAAGTAAAACAATTCAAGAATACATGATTCAGTGCGATTTGCTTTTTATTTCATTATTTTTTTTCCCTTTTTGTTGTGTGATGAAGTCCTTAGTGAAGGAACCAATTCTCCCATAAAAAATTAGAAAATGGGTACAGATCTCTAAATAATAAATTACTACTCAATTTACGGCACTCCCTCATGTCCTTCTCATCCTTTATTAAACATGTACGTATGTCATCTGAGCACATAGTTCCAACTATGATTATCCTCATTATGCTATCCAGTCGGACACCCAATTTCACCTAGGAAATGAACGGAAATGAAAAGAGAAATTTCATTTTCGCATCCCGGGCCCCAGGTTGCCTCTGATTTGTGTCTTTAATTGTCTTAAACTGTTATTGTTATTTTATGTATTCTGTCATCCTGCTTTAATTGAATGATTTCTCCCATCAGCTGACAAATGAAGGGCAAAGAAAAAAATTTTGCTACTGAATGACACAAAGGTCTCATCAGTCACTTTTCAAAAGTGGAACCCTATAAATAACATGTTATGAAAGCATGAAACCGTTCCTTACTGCCAAATTGTTCTAAATTTAAGATCATCTAGGTGAATAGGAAAACATATTAATGCCAAACTATCACTTCTCTGGACATGACTGTTCCTTGTTCCCTAATACAGGAGAGGTACGAGAGAAAATATACTTACCTATGTTGCACTCAAGTGTTCAGGGCAACTATGCCTAGCCATGATGCTTCAGGCATGTTCCTGCACATTCTGACAGCTACACTGTTTCTTCAATACTGCACTGAGCACTGCAGTGGTTAATTTAATCAGAAATTAAAAAAGTAAAAACGAATATTATTATTTATTTTTTTAAATAAAGAGCACAACCATAACTAATGTTTAGTTCGCTTTTGGATTGTACAATTCCACTGTAAATGTAGTGGCCATTTCCAAGCCTCTATTAAAGTCTGTTCTAAGGGCTCTTTGCTTCACAGAGCAAAATAAGATGAAATTATGAATTTGACTGGTGACATGAGGAATGCTTTATCACATGGGTTAATAACCCTTGAATTTGAATCCCCATGCCATTTCGGTGCATAGGCAATGGTTGGAGCAAGCAATATATAAATCAGAAAACAGGCAACTGCTCATAATTAGTGGTTTATCATAGCATCTCTGCCAAATGTTAGGGAGTATGGCACACGTGGGTTTAGTATGTCTTATATTAAAATGCAACATTGGATCACCAAGTTCATGCCATAGGTACAATTTGAAGAGGGCAGGACTCATTATTTAAAGATAAAAACCCATTGGTTATCTTCCTCATTTGCATTGTGTGCCCTGGATGTGCCTGCGCTGATCTGCATTGTTATACTACTTGCTAAATCTTTTTATCATGGTTAAATAAGTGTAGTAAAGTGATAGATCATTTTAATTGTTTTGTTAAATGGCATAATCTTCATGGAAAATACATTGTCCCTTTGAAGGTGTTCCTGGTCTGAGGATCAAATATATGAATGATTACTGTTCTATGAGGTGTCTTTTAACGGTGGTCTCAAGGAAGATGATTGAGTTTATATATTGTAGCCATGTACTATCAGCAAAAATAAGTTTGTTAGCTCGGAGGCAATCTATTGCTCGTATAAATCGTTCTAACACACAGGTTAGTACTTTCCATCATGCTTACATACATACAGTGTATATGTAAATAAACTGATACTAAGGTACCATTGAATATTTGAAATGACACTATGTCCAGAAAGACTGTAAAAGCAATTCACCTCCTGCTGTGTTACAGCAGCATCCCGCTGAGTAAACGCTCAAGCAATTAAGCGAAAACAAAAACTGCTTCCTTCAATCTGCTGAAAACAGTAGACGCAGTTTAAAATTTCTTAAGTAGTGTCATAGTTTTAAAGGTTTTACACAAATATTTGTAAAGGTTCCAAAGTGTTATATATATTGTTTTTTTGTTCATACAGCATAGATATGCATATGTGGCATAACTTTGCTCCAGGAACTTTGATTGGCCGAGGCATCGTATATTTCAGTAATTTGTAAACTGTCAGAATTAAATCCCCTTTTCTATTTATTCATTAGAAATACCAAGAGGGTTATTCAATAAAGTGTAAATTGCCTGGAAGTCAAAGTTAATTTCAAATGAATTTAAAATTTTAGGTCAAAATAGCCTATTTGGAAATTTTGTTTAGTCAGTAATGTTGCAAGTTATCTATTTTGACCTCAAATTTGAAACTCACTGAATACAGACTAAATTCCTGAAAATTCCCAATTTTAGAATTATTCACTAAAATTTAAAGTAAATTTCAAATGTGAAAGGCAATAAAGTCCAACTGGAAACATTCTCTAAGACACCTATTTTTTTCAGTTTCTCCGTTTTGGCGTCAACTTTGACATTCAGTTCTAATTCATGAAGACTCAAACTTTATTGCATAACCCTGTAATGTGAATAACGATTTAAATGTAATCATGTATTAACATTATTATCAAACAAAGATCAGACCACCACACCAAAGCTGATATCGGCCAGTACAGGACTAGTCTATCTCATTCTTACTTCTGAATGTCACGGTCAAAAACTACAGCCAATGTCATGCTTCAAAACAGAAGCCCTACAGGCTGGACATACGTAACAAGCATCTCTCTTTGGTGCCCTGTATGTGTACCAAGAAATTATGGATTATCGACAGTTAGATTTTTAAACTTTGCATTGACATCAGGTTGTTGGAAATTATACACAACCTCATAACTTAATAAATACTTCCACCATTGCTGTGTATGCCCCCCAATCTGTCCAGATATTTAGTTAGGATAATGACCTGCACGATTTGCATCTGCAGTTTAAACAGATATACCCTGCCCAGTGAAAATATAGGACAATGCTGGAAATAACCTGTGATGTATATACCCACAACAGCTAAGAGTTAACTGAGACTAATGCAGCCAGTAAAGGAAAAATGGTCCATTATTGGTGCCTCCCAGAATAGAATTGCCTTACCTCTAATGAGTAGAAATAACTGTTATATTAGTTGGCATTGTGTAGACTCATATACAACTTTAGGAATTTCACTATATTTTAATGATTTAAAGTCATCCTGAATGAAATGGACCATGTTATGTCTACACATTAGGACCACCAGAAATCACAAAAGTGTGCAAGATTTCCCCTCTCTTTTCCTAAAAAGTATCATATACTCTTGTAACAAAACCGAGTGAAAATAACTTTCACATAGACAATTCATAAACACTGGAACCAAAGAGAGATGCATTATTTTGTTTTCTTATCATAGGTCCCACTGGTGATGTTACAGCCCACTGAAATCTATAAGTGTTCAAAAAAAAAAACCACTTTCTCAGTGCTATCAGTGTTCTTTGAAACCAGTAGCCCTGCATGTTATTGGCACTGAAAGTGCCAAAGATTTGGAAATCTTACTAAATATGCTTTGAAGCTGCTTTTTCGTGTTGGGAAAATCTCCCATTGCAGTTCAACTCAGTAGGACCTACATTCTTCTTTGAATCTAATTTTAGTTATTCTTTTAACCCTCACAGAGTTAAAGAGACACAATAGGCACCAAAACAACTTTAGCTTAATGAAGCAGTTTTGATTTATAGACTTTGCCCCTGCAGTCTAACGGCTAAATTCTCTGCCATTTAGGAGCTAAATCGCTTTGTTTATATAGCCCTAGTCATAGCTCCCTGCATGTGACTTGCACAGGCTTCCTAAACACTTCCTTAAAATAAAGATATTTAAGATTCCTGTATCATACATCCTGTTTAATTTAGGAGTTCTTATCTATTGCCCCATTAGCCTCCTAGACCTTGCAAAAGCCTTATGTGAGTGATTAAAGTTCAATTTACAGAGCAGGAGATGAAAACTTCTAAAGCAAGTTAAAATCTGATTGAAAATGAAGCCATTTTGTTTCCATGCAGGCTGTGAGAGTCACAGCCAGGGGAGGTGTGGCTAGGCCTGCAGAAACAGATATAAAAGTAATTTAACTCCTAAATGGCAGATAATTAAGCAGTGAGACTGCAGGAGCATGATCTAAACACCTAAGCTGCTTCATTAAGCTAAAGCTGTTTTGTTGCCTACAGTATCCTTAAAATTTTTAGTTTTGTCTTAACTCAAGGCACCTTCACACTGTATGGAGTAAAGTCCCTGAAGTCTAGCTGGACATGGAAAAGCAGCTTCACAGCAGAACATTAACACTAAATGGGTTGGACGTACCTGTGGTACCCGGGAGGAACTGGGACTGCTGGATGATGAGGACAACAGGTTTACATTAGGGTTCATGCTCCTTTCTCTCTCGTCCTGATAGATCCGATCTCTCTCTGCCTCTGGCAAGTTTAGGAAGTTCTGCATGGCCCTCAAGTTAACCAGAAGAGATTGTGATGCCGTTCTGGGGTCTTCTTCTTTACGAAGTATTTCTGACAGCAAGCCCTGGTCCAAAAAATTCAAATGCCCAACTGGTTTGTTTTTCTTTCAACTTTATTTGGTAGACACACAATAACATTTAACTTTTTAAGCATAAAAACCCTAGCTAATTTAGTAAATGGTTTTCAGAATAGTTAAAACCTGAAAACCCTTAATCACTAAGGTGTCCCATGTAAAGTAATATTGTACTAATCACCAAACCCTGCATGGTCCTTTAAGTTCCTGGGACTCGGCTTACTAAAAACTAAAAGATAACCCAACTAGACAATTTTTGTTTAAAAATACAATATGTATCACAGTGGATGTTCACTAATATGTATTGAGCCCCAACTCAAACACTATATTCGGAAGGTACTTTCGCACCTTGCACTCTTCTGAGGTCAGTGCAAAATGCACCAAAAGCTTAAAGGCACACTACAGGCACTTTCAAATTCAATTAAGTGGTCTGGGTGCACAGTTTAACCCTGCAAAGTAAAACATTGTTGTTTCACAGGAACAGCCATGTTTACAGTGCAGGGTTTTAATGGCCTCTAGTGGCTGTCACTATGAGAAACTGTAAAACTCAGCTATTTTTATCAGATGGTCTGATAGAGACCATCTGATTGGCGCAGGGCGATGTTCTGCTGCATGTGAACGCTGGCCTCCTAATGCTTTCCTAAGGTGCTGAAAGTGAGAAATGTAAGTAAAATTACCTTTCTCATTCACAGGGGGGGGTCGGGAGGCTGGTCATCTAACTAATTAGAGGGGCTCTATAGTGTTAGAAATACACATTTGTATTCCTAATGCTATAGTGTCCCTTTAAATAGTTTCAGCTTCAGGTCAAGTTTAGTTAAACCATGTCCCCACTGAGCACTGGGATTCCATATTGGATGCTTCATTTAACCTCTAAAGCTCTAAGACGTTTAGTAAATTTACCAACACATATACCCACGATGGAACAGAGCTACATATATTATTACTTGGTAGCTAAACATTTAAATCTCTCACATTTTAAAATGCTTCTTCCCTCACAAGTATAAATATATATATATATATAGGAAAAGCGTTTTCTTCATATAAGATGGTTAATTTCTGCCTAAATCATAGTGTCAAAATATGAAACACTTCTAGCGCCACTCTCTTGGAAGAGGTATTGCTGATTATAGATCCAAAATACTTCAGTAATGCATAACATTTTTCAAGACAATATGCAACGAATAAAGTACTCTTACGCCTTCAAACACTACAGGTAGGAATCCCACTTAATGTGCAAAATCCCCAAATCTTGCATACTTCTAGGTAGAGGTGTCTGCAGAAAATTTATGTTTGGGTCAAAACTACAATTTGTATAGCTAATTTCACTCATACGCCACATTTAAATGAAAGGAAAGCCAAATTTCGAGGGGGGAACTTGCCTCCTCTTTCTATGTTGCAGACGCTAATGTTTCTATGGAGCCTCTGCTAATAGTCTTTACAGGGGTTATTTATAGCAAATGTACTGAGATAGCTCTCACCTTAGCATGCATTGCAAACAAGTATGCCTTTATTTAATGATGTTTTGTAATAACAGATTTATTCCCATAGAAAATCCATCTGCGTCATTCAATAAAATAAATAAATAAATAAATCGATCAATATTTCAAAAGTCAAAATACCTTTTGGATTTTACAAATCAAAATCCAAAGATTTTTTTTACGTTGGCCCTTTAACTACTCAGAACCAAGCCCTCGTAGGTATCATGTTAGGCCTACTTATTTAATAAAATAAAATTACAGATTACTTAAGGTTTGCACCGCAATGCAAATATTCTAAAAAAACAATTCCCGTTATAGAATGTTTTTGACAGTTTCAGGACAGTTACTACTCAGCTGTCAAAATCACACTTCAACACAACAAATAGGGGCAACATAGCACCTCCTTGCTAATAAATTATTAAAGCCATCTTTAATCTAAAGAATTATTTAAGATATGTATGCAGATCTTGGACCTCCTCGGAAAGTGGTTTACATTTTATTAAGTCAGCCAACCCCCCCCCCCCTCCCCCCTCCTTGCACCCCACATATCGTGCTTTCTCAATGAGAAAATAAGTGGGTTTTTTTTTTATCAACAGATATACTTTCCATGAATCATCTCTTGTAAATATATCAACTTCCTATTACATACAAAATTATCTAACCGTTCCTTTTTTGTCACCTGCAAATAATTAGTCACTCAATATGCAAAGCACCCTTCATGAAGAAAAACAAATGGTCATAATTCTGTTTAATTGTAAGTAAATGAGGCATAATTTATTTTTTAAAGTGATAGAGACCAGGTGTGGGGCAACCAAATGTTGTGCTTCTGACAAGGCTTGAAAACTGACTGAAAACCTAATGTTTGTGACTTTTGTAAGGAGAACGAATCTTTAGCTTCATTATCCAATAAATTTTTCAACCCTGTCAAACCTAACCCTGAAAATGAATAACAAGGTATTCAGTGTATCTTGCTGTGAACATGTGTAATTAGTAGCCAACGATCAGTTTTAGGATAGTTACAAGCCAGCTGTCAAAATCATACCTCCACCCAACAAATATGGGGCAATATAGAACCTTCTTACTGATATAAACTATTAAAGCCAATTCCACATGGATTAGGTAGATCGGGTAGCATTCTCTTGGTGCCCTATATAATAGGTAGGCAGCTCACAATATTAAAAGTGATACCCTTGAGACTGCTATTCAGAAACAGTATAAATATGAAATAGTGCTAACTTATGTATGGCTTCTTTACTTTCCTTAACAAAAATAGTTTGGACTTTAAACTTCTGCCTTGCTGTATGTAGAATCCATGCCACATGGATATGGAATCCAAACTGTTTTGATTCATTAATTGATTGTCTTCCTACAGCAGGGATAGGCAACCTTCGGCACTCAAGATATTTTGGACTGCATCCCCCATAATGCTCTTACACCCATAGTGCCGGAGAAGCATCATGGGAGGTGTAGTCCAAAACATCTGGAGTGCCGAAGGTTGCCTATGCCTGTCCTACAGTATAGGAATGCTGGGTTACTGGGTACTGTTTGTTAGGAAGTGAAGAATCTCTGGGTCAGCAATTTTACTCTCTCATGCCAGGATTCCCTTCACTGTTTATGTGACATCCATCAACATGTGTGTCCAGGCAAAATGGTGGAACTTACAACTGTAACTGCAGTCATTCAGCAGTAATAGAGCCTTGGACAGCTGCCCCTGTTGACCTATGAAAATGACCATCTGGATCGTTCTGAATTGCTTAAGAAACTGAATGTTATAGTGTGTAACGCGTCTGCTGTCATTGCAGGAAAAATTTATACATTAACTAGCTGGCTATGCGGCTTTCCAAAGACCAGTAACAGTAACACCCTACCAGAGTGCAAGTAGTTTCATATTTCCTAACATTAGTAGGCACGCAATCGAAAAAGGGGCAGATCCTGAGGAAAGCAGTCGCCATAATGGGTGGTGTGACTCAAGTTTATAAATTCTGCACTTTATTGCTAATATTCTGAGGACTGACTTGCAAGCAATTGCTAAGAAATGTCATCATGTATATGGTGCTTTGTGTTATCAGCTGTCAGGTAGTACTCTTTTGTTTTGTTTTTTAAATGTTTCTCATACTTGGCATATAAAAGTTGACAACCAACAAACTTTAAAACCATTGGAACTACCAATAGGCCAGGAATTGAAAATATTCCCATTAGAACACTGCTGTATCTATGAAAATATGTAAGCCACAGGTAACAGTAGCAAAGCCGGGCTACTATGTAGTCCCAACACTGAAAGTAAACCTGTAAACTGACTGGATTTAAAAAAAAAAAAAAATTATTTTTTTTAATAACACATCACACAACTGTTTGAACTAATTAACTGCTTTTTCTTTAAAGGGAAACATTATAAGAGAGGTTTTAATAATACAAACAGTTTTTATTGAAAAAAAACTTTACCCTCAACTCAGATATATGATCTCAGTAAATAAATAAATACATAACTTATCTATTTACTAAAACTTGTGACTTGTGGTGAATTGGTAAGGGAATTGCAAAATCTAGTCTAAAACAGCTGAAGTGAAAACAAATCTCCAGTTCTACTTCTTTTCCTAAATAGCTGCCTTATCCTTTTGCAATTTCCTTGCCAAATCACCACAAATTAAATCCTGCAAAAGGTCCCTTCCCTCGCGCCTCCCTCGCACAAGCTGACACATCACCAGAAGCGGTACCTGTAAACGTATGGCTTTCGTGTCAACAGAGAGGACTGCGCATGCCCGCAGTGGCACACCTGCCATAGGTAAAACCATCACTAATTCAGATAAATCCTTTTAGGATTTCATTGAGTAACCAGTTAAAATGTAAATTTTTTAAATAGATCCAACATTTTCTGTAGCGCTGCACAATGGGTTAACAAGACAAGCACACAATTCCAAGAAAACATGATTGGCATACTGAAACAGTAGGTGAAGAGGGCCCTGCCCAAACAAGCTTAGTTCTAATGATAAACAAATTATGAGGAAATTAAATTTCAAAAAGCTGATAAGAATTACTAGAATCCTTGAAAAAAAAAAGTTTAAGAATTTTTCAGTGTGTGGGTTACAGTGTATAAAATGTAACAATTTGATGTACTGTATAATTTAGTTAATTTTATAAATTGATGCCTAATTGATGCTGTTTTCAGTATTCATATACGTAATTTTTCAATCTGTTGAAACAGTTGGAGAGAAGGCCTTTCGACAAAATATGTTTCATGTTTATTTGACCAAATATGTTTTTTACTGTGGTGGTTTTTTATTCTCTTCCTTTGCCGTAAAATTCATAAATGTGTACATATGCATGCCATGGGGTATAATAATTATCTTTGTGTTATTACATGATCATTTGGGCTGTTTTTCAATGAATGCAAATCAATGTACCATGTCTCCCCAAATCTTAGTAATGAGCTAAGAAATATTTGTAATTTGGAGCACAAAATACACTTTTAAAGGGACACTATAGTCACCAAAACAACTACACTGTTTACATTGCTGCATTAGTCCACCTTTAGTGGCTGTTACTTGGACAGTCGCCAGAGGAACTTCCTGGACGAGGTCCTACATCTTTGCAGGACCTATGTTCAGGGCCTTCACGTTCTGCAAGGAGATGCTGAACGTTTCCCATAAAGATTCATTGAGTCAATTCACCTCTATAAGGAGCTGCTAATTGACGCAGGGTGGTGATTGGCTACACATGCCCTCTAGGCTCCCAATACTTAACTATGGAGAAGAGTTTGATTTGCTGAGGTCATCAAAATTGATGATCTCAGGAAAGGAGGTAGGCAGCAGTATGGACATTGGTGAGAATTAAAATGTGGAAAAAAAACGTTTATACATATAGGGGGAAGGGGTCGTCACGTAAATAGAAAGCAAAACACTATAGAGTTATGAATACATGCTAGCATTCATAATGCTATATAAAGACAAAATAATAGGTACATGTACTGAGCTGCACATAAAATGCTCCAAGTTAAGTAGTAGTAGTTATTTTACATACCTGCCAACATCGGTCATCCCAGAATTGGGACGTTGGTGGGAAGGGATTTAAGGGAGCTGGCCAGTGACGTGATCTCTCACTGGCTCTGCCAAAAAAAAGGGCGGACCCACTTGGAAAGGGGGCATGTCTGCTCACATTATTGGCAGGTCAGACTCTGACTGATCCTGTTCCAGTTCTCCCTGCAGGGTCCTAATGTCCTAAACGCTCATCCTATGATTGTTTGGAACAGTTCTTTGGTGTCCCCAAATGTGGGACAGCAGGGAACTAAGGCAAGTCATGACCGAAAATCGGGACTGTCCTGCCGAAATCAAGAAAGTTGGGAGACATGCACATCTAACGTGCTGCAGGAAACATATGAGTCAGTCAAAGCACCACACCAACTTCTTGTTTTATGTGGTTATGATGCAAAGACCATATCCTTTCAGCCGTTCTTTTAAAAAATACTAATAATCATTTGAGAGATAAATGCCTATTATTTCGGTGTGCAGCGCCACTTCTCGGGTTTGTCAATCAGTTAGCTGGTGTTCTTCCTTCCTATTTGAAATAAACACTATGTACAATTTTTGTGTCTGGCCTCAGAATGTTCAGCATACCCATGCTTGTCATACAACCAGCAGCTCAGTGCTTGACTATAAATCCTATCATGTTCAGTGACATTCTGCCTGAGGCTGGTGTAAATTAAAATATACACATGGTGAAATGGCATAGTGAGGCAACCACTTGGTAAAACAGCTTGTGTGGAAAATAACCAGTGGTTGGCTGAGCCTCAGGGGAATTTTTGTAAACAATCACTTTATATAGCAAGTCACCATTTTATTAGATGCATACAAACACTTTAGAAGAGCACTGCAATTAAAGTATACAATAGTTATATGGCTCGCTAAATCACTCATGTATACTTATTTAGTATATTTGAACAAAGTAATGGAATTTTGACCTATTTTTGTATTCTCTATGTAAAACCCAATAAAAATTTACAAGTTAATAAAATGATCTCAATAAAGGCATAAAGGCACTCATACTTTGAGAGCTTTTGTGGTTTTTTTGCAATGATGAATTATATACATTAAAACCTATGCAAGTTTGGATATTGTGTTTGGGCAACCCCAACAACACTGGCATATGCCCTGGTTAACCCAAAGGCTACAAAGACTATATGGAAACACAATTTGCAGCATCATTCTAGTATCTTTTTTAGGTTTATTCCAAATACTAGTATAGTAGTATAATGCTAATAATTCAACAGCCTTTTATTTTTTTTTTTTTATTTTTTTTTTTACACAACACCCAGCTAAGCCTGACAGACCCACCAAGTTATTGTGGATTCTATATACTGCATTACAGTTCGTGAAAAGATTTGCCATGAAGAATGGAGAATTCATATTGATACATCCAGAAGTGACCATGCAGTCTATAGATATTGCATTCTGCAGGGAAGCACTTGTCATGCAACACCCTACATGATGGTAAATGAATGTGTGCCCAGGAAAAAAAAAAAAAACGTGCATAGTCTGGCAGGCCTACACCCACCGCAACTTTTAATTGTGATCAGCAGATAAATAATTATCCTTTTCTATTTTTGGTGTGCTACTCCCTCTTGGACAGGATAAACATGGAACTGTTCTTTGTGATTTGTACTCGCAAAACAGTTCACACTACATAATGTGTCTGAAATGAAATTTGTGTTGTTCCAATAGCATGTTGGTCTAATCAAGTGTTCTTAGAGCATCCAAGTGTTGAGCTTTCAGCCTGCTCAATGTGGCTATGAGACTGACTTCTCGTTGGGTATCAGATAGACCAGCTGGAAATCACGATGGGGAAGAATTAACTCTGCTTTTTTTCCCCTCTATGAGTAATCTGAACATAAATCAAAGCTGTCAACATTGAAGACTTCAACGTATTCTACAAAGGCTAATTTGCTTTCATGAGATTGTCTAAACTCCTGCGATAATGATAGCCAAACACAGAACCCACACGAAGTTCTGTAATTATGACAAGGTAGCTATAAACAAGGCATTGTCCCGGAAAGTCTTCTCAGTGCTGTTTAGTTGAATTAGCAGAGTTTGACATGAGCCATAATTATGACATATGGACTTCGTGTTCAATGAAATCTTCTAATGGCTCATGGACTTTGGCCAGTGGCTTTGAGGTGTTGAATAGGACATATTAATCTTTACATACTAGTCTTATCAAATAGTTTTTTTATAACACTACACAGGACAATGCTGGTGCCCTCATTCTAGGTTGGATTGGCTTTTAATATTAACAAATAAAAAACTGAACTTTAGACAATATGATGTTTAATATGATGGTCGTACGACTGAACAGACCCTATAGTTATTGAAAAATGCTTTTTATATTTATTTGTCTTTAGATGTGGTATACAAATACTGATCCAAATTGAGGAAAGAGATCTCAGCATATAAAAGTATGTATAACTGTTTAGCCTCTGTTACTTAAAGGATCAAACACACTTTTCTGATATACTTAAACTGACTTTTAATTTAATTAATGGATCAATATGTATTTAGTATTACAACCTTTCTTAAACTGGACTTCTCGCAACTGGAGGCCTGTGTTTATTTCATGTTATTTTATTATTTTACTTTATGTATACTTTGTCTTTTCATGCTCACTGTGGAGTTATTTATAAATCGTAATAATAAAGATTAATACTGAAGACTATGTTTCTGTGTAACAAACGCTTTTAGCATTATGGTTAAACAAGATTTTGGGAAAGATTTAGCAAGTTATGTTTTAAAGACACCAAATTAAATCATTAAACGTTATTTTCTAAACTATTAGTAGTGTGTTTTTTACTGCTGTGTCTGTTTGTTATAATATATATATATATATATATATTAAAGTGTTCATCCAGTGAACGGACTATTCAAGCTTTCTCAGTGTGTTAGAACCAACCCATTGGAATTCAGACTATTTGCAAGAAACTATGCCAGAAATAAATTGGATGGGAGACACAAATGGCCTTCTCTAGAGAACACCGTTTTCATGCCAGAATCTCCTGTCTGGCAACCTGACCATTTTGTTCAATGGGTTCATGTTTCTGGGAATCAGTCCCCTTAGCGGGTGTGGAGTTCATCCTCCTTGGACAGAGACTTTCCACTTTTACTAGATTTGGCTACTGTTTGAAAACATTGGCAAACAGGATTTCATTTTTGAAATATAGTCAGAAAATATGGACACAAGGGGCTATGTGATGTGTCTAACCAGGCGTGAACCGAGACAGTGAAGAGTCTAAATGATGAATTACAGCTAAACTAGATCCTTTGTAATTATTTAGGGTAATAATCCATTTATCGAAAAATCTAAATAATTCTAAGTATCCTCGCAAACATAAATCAGTTTGTTTTTACTTTTAAATGTTATTTATTTGGGTTTGACTTTAATGAGAGAAAAATATTATGTAAGGAACACAGTGAGGTTTTAATTTTACCACCAAAGAACCTATTTTTAACATCTTTTCTCAATGATATGCTGTCTCCTGCAGGTCTCCCAACTGTCCCAATTTTGCAGATTCTGTCATGCCGTCCCAACTTAGTTGTTACCAGGAGCACTAGGGAACTGTCCCCGACAAGCACAGCATGACATTATTAGATGCATGTGCGCTATGTTCAGGCCACAAAGACCCTGCAGAGCTCCATGCATGTCCTGCCCTCAGTGGGCTGGCCTGCTTGACTGGCAGGCAGCCTGGTGTGCGTTTACACCAGAGTGACCTACCAATCTTTTGGGCTTACCTGACTTCTATTCTGGGAGGAATCCGTCCTTTTTTGGATAGTGCCAGTAATGCAATCACATTATTGACCTGCCCCATTTCCTCCCAATTTACAGAACACTGTAGTTGGGAAGTGCGCTCTTGTAAGCCTGGGACTACTAGTGCATGCTGATTTGAGGATGCTTGAGATGATTAAATTGTCACATTGTAACCAAGGGATGAGTAACCTCTGGTACAACTTGGCAACCTGGATATACTAGTTTAGCAAAAAAATGTGTGCAAAAATTAGCCATCAATAAGATAGATGAAACAGCACAAGGGACTTACAGATGTTCATTGACTTCCATTGCGTTATTCCACAATAATCTTTTATAAATGTTATATTATTAAATAATGTCATTTTACATAAGTAGCCGTAACTTACCTCTATGGCTGTGATTCTCTCACCACCGCATGATGCACATAATAAGTCACATCATGTTGTGTGTAAACTGGTTATCCCAGCACCTAGCATTACTGTCACTGTTCTAGTTAGTAACTCACTAACACAATGTTGGAGGGTTAGCAAGAGGTGACAAACACAGAATATGTATTTGAATTCAACATTATTTTCAGAAAGAAATTATTTATTATGTATTTTTAAAATTTTTGAACAAAACTTAATTATTGGAAGACACAGCATTAATGAGATAGGGAGTTTTATTTAAAGTAAATCCAATTATCTCATCTTTTTTAATCTGGTTGGATTCTTCCATAATACCTACTGTAATGATATAATGATGCCACCTTGCAGCCAATAGGATCACTCTGTTTGCCTGCTTCCATTTGAAGCAGTTAATAAACAGGACCACCTTTGTATCTTATGGGCAAAGCCTTTATAGATGTAAAACAGAAATCACTTTTTTCAAAAATAATATTAACATAAATATCCTCTTCGTAGACAGGTACAATTGCAAAATGAACAGGAAAAAATTATTCTTAAGTAAATAAATAACACACAAATTAACTGAATATGTTTCTAACTGTTTTGCAATATTAAATAGGTGTTAAATCCCTTATATAATATCTACTGCATTATAGAATAAAGTGTAAAAGTATTGCAGCTACATATAGCTAAAATCCACCATATCTTTAAAAAACAAAAATTGCAAAAGGCAAAGGACTAATTTTTTTAAAAAAAAACTATTTATGTGAATGTAATGCCAAGCAATGTATAATAATCCAGGCCTGCTGATACTATTTTTGGCTACGATGTTTCGTCAATGGAGAAGAGTATAACAATAATAAGTACCATAACCACAATCGGTATTTTCAATCTTTTCTAACATAGTAAAACTAGTCGCAGATTTTCTATGCTATTTATCAATAATGTCAGCCTTTCAATCAGTAAGAATACCTATCGCTAATTTTTCTTTCAAAAACCTTTAACTTTATGAAATGAAACTAGTATTTAAGTACTCGTGGCCCTCATCAGACATTCTCTATGGGATAAACAAGCCATATGTTACAAAATTGTGGCGTATATCTCATAAAAGACAAGTCCAACACATTACATCATGGCCGTTCTCAGAAGAACAGATGTTGCTCTATTTATTTGACAATTATTATTCTCTTTGTTAATTTAATTAAAAGGAATATCCATCAAGAAATCTGAACCAGTTATGTGCATTTAAATAATAGAATGGAGACAATATATTGTTAATGGGAATATGTAATTTATAAAGTGATCTCATGTTACCTGATGCTGAAATGCCAGGTATTATTTGCGATTGCATGCTTGTAAAATATAATGAAAGAAAGAAACAGTTGCTATAAGCTGGCAAAACAGATAATACTGAAAAAATAAAAAAATATAAGTTAACTTCTGATCATTCCCTAGTTTAGAGTAGGGGATAATTAATTGGTTAATAAAATTATACTTAAAAGGACATTCCAGGGTGGATGTAAGCTTAATTTTATTAATGCATTAAAAAAATACAAAACTTTGTGAAGCTGATAGTGTTTGTATAGGCACTCACACACAGAACAAAAAAATCACCAGAAACACACAAAATAGTACACTGAGTGTCTATGTAAGCAACATTTTCAAAGCAAAGCTAGAATTTGCCATTCTTATTGTCATCTGCCCTAGAAGAAAAATATCAATTCAATCATTTATTTGAACTTTTGCATTTTTCAAATAATTATGCTTAAAATATTGATATTAGTATTAAACCCATCTTTTAATTTACATTTAATATCTTAGATAAGCCGCTCAACTGATAACACTCACCAAGACCAGTAAGAGGTTCCTCCAATCAGGTCCAACTCATTCTGTACTAGTGAGCCAAGCTATCTTATCCAATAAACATATACCCAACAGAGATTTGTAGAATCTGTAGTTTAGCTCCCATGCACATGTTCACTCATCAGATATGATGAGTGGAACTGGTATTTAAGCGATCATCTGTAGCACAGCTGCTCTTAGTTTATCAATATAAACAAATACAGTAGCATGATAGCATCTATAATATAATAAATACATACAGTGGCAGCTAGTGAAGCCTAAAGTTCATGGGTACTGATAACTGACTAGTATTTAACTCCTGACCCAATTATATGTCATGCCATGGTCAATAAGATTCCCTATAAATATGCTTTGGGGAAACAACAACCACTTTAAAGAGGTTCAGCTCATTACCTTCATGCTGGTACCCACAGGCAATTTAAGAAGATTGGACAATATGCAGCCCTATCTTTTAGGGAGGAGAGGATCTGATAGCCCCATGCTAAACCTGCCTGATGATCCTATTGTAAGGATACAAACCACTCCATGGCGCCCCTACCATCTATCAGATATCTTTGCCAGCGTTTCTGAAGCCAGATGCTGTAGAACCACACTTTTGTGATGTGATTAAACCCCACCCACATCATGACATCACCATCGCAGAATTGCATCTTTGTCGAAGCCTACTCATTTAGGGGGAAGTTTTATCAAGGAAACACCCTAGGGTCTATAAATTCTTGAGCTTTATATCTGTTTGGTGTCCTGTTGTGGTTTCTTTTTTTTGGTTATCAGGGAGTGCGTTCCTATATTGCTTGATTACTAGTTTATTGATCCCCGCTTCTCTTACCATTAGCATTTCAGAATTCTTGATCAGTGACTTGTTTTTTCAATTTTGTGTATCTATTATCTCTCATCTATTATCAACATTTGGCTTGTCTCTTGACCTTGTTTATTCTCTACTTAGCCCAGCCAAGCTAAGGTCCGGTAATACATATCTGGCTAATTTTCAATGTCCTGTGTGAGAATTCTGTGTGCTGGTTGACGACCTATTCTGACACCCATACCAAGTAAATTATTGTTTTGCTCAAAAATATCCCATGGATAGTTGCTCAGCCACTCAGCAGCATCTCCAGCCATGAATAAAGGGGAGAGGAAACTTCATATATAATCATGATTAACGCAACATGTTTTATTTCTAGCACACACTTATCTTTAGATCTTACTACACCAATAGATTTTTTTTTTTTTTACAACAAAACCTGGGTGAAGGTTTGTCCCTGTTCCTATGGATCATCCTCCCCTATGTACATTTGTTACTGTGTCTGTTACACTGTTAAGTAGTGAGGCAACATTTGAAAATCCTTTAGAACTATCTGCATTCCTGCATTGATTAGTCCTATAAAATAATCTTATCTCCATCTAAATCAAAACAGGAAACAGGAAACAGGAAACAGGAAAGAAAATCCTGTTAATTTGAAGAAGTGAAATGTTAGTTTGATAGCTCTTATCAAACTGTGTCATCGTCGTCGTCTCTTTTGGAACACATGCAGTTGTGTTTTAACGTCTATTGTCATTTTTGAAGGACTGTGATGTATGTGTTAGGATAAACAGAAAAAAGAAAGCCATAACCCCATAACTAGATTACTGATGTCCCTTGTACTTATTTTTGTGAATCCTGTGCTGCTGTATTAGGAAGAAACATTTTTAAGGGACCTGCGGTAACTGTAAATTTTAAAACTCCCCATTCAATATCTGTCCATTAACAGAAAGACTAGTTCTCGAGTAAGGACTGTTTCAGAATGAATAATCTACCAGGTAGAAAAAAAGTATTACAACTCTACAGATGGCTGATATCAGGACAAGCAAGAAATTATTTGACACACAGTATGACTGTGTTGATCTGAACAAGCAAACAAATTTGTCACTACATCGACTGTCACTAGGTACCCAAGCAAGAGAATATGTCCCTACCGTGACTGTTAGCAAGTAAGAGAATAATTGACACCTGCAAAAAAAAATAACAAAAAGTGTCTGATGGACACACATTCCAGAGCATTTAGGATGTTCTGGATCTTGGCTTCTACACTTCATTGAACAGATCTACAGAGATGGATGTACTCTAGGGAAATCTCATGTCAGAAAGAGAGGGGACTTTTTTTTACATCTTCTAATGTAGGTCATTGGACATGAAATGAAATTTTTCGAGAATTAGGAGAGATTTTAATCAAGCTCTATGTGCATTTTTCATGAAGTTGAACCTTCCTTCAGATTAATGCACTGAGCAGCACATTGCCCATTTACATATATTAATTAAATTAGCCCGTAGAAATTAATGTTTCATGACTTTGGAACTTCTGAGAAACAAAGTTTGCATAATGTGCAACCTGTAATTATTATTTAACAAGTCTACGTTACTTCAGTAATGTTTTAATTTTAAACTGCAGCTGTGAGCAGACACATTATTTTAGAATCAATTAAGGTAAAATAATTATATATTTGTTGAATTAATGATAATAGTTATTATAGGATGAACTTAGGGGCAAAACGTATATCCCTGCTATCTTTGAAAACATTATTTTTGCCCACTAAACAATGTGTCGTAAAAAAAAAAAACATTAAATAAAATGTAGTTGGCAGACAAGTAAAATGTGAATTGACTTAAAACTGATGAGAATGAGCACCTCAATTAGTTATACAAATAAGTTCTATATTGTGTATGCTTCTATTGAATGTTCTTACCTAAAAATTGCATCCAGCTTCTCACAAATGTATATAGAAATGCATGTGTGCACCTGTCTGCAAGTGACATCATTGCAGTGTTTGTTGCAAGTAAAGTAATTACTTAATATAGAATTAATAATGTTGTATCTATACAAATGCCAGCTGTTTAGCTAGCACACATATATAGATAAAGTTAGGGGATCTTATCAAGCTGCCCTCGGTCATATTTCTAACGATAGTATCCATGTAGATTTTATTAAGTAGAACTTGATTGCTGAATTACTGGATATCATATACATATATATATCCTACATAACAGGATCAACCAAGTGACTGCCAAATGTCACTGTTATGAAGAGTGTGTTGCACTGATATGTCATATCTGGTCATTTTCACATTTGCTCGTACTCATCACTCAATCAAAGGCAGGCATTTGTTTTTCTATATAGCAATTCCAAAATTCTAGGTCTGTAAACTCACCAGTGCACAGGTCAAGAGTTACATTATTTTTAACCTAACAAAATTACCAAATTTATCAAAGTGTTCTGATCTGAAGAGTGATGTAAAAATTTAAAAGGGGAGGAATCACCAATGGAATGGTCCTGCTGGATCCACTGGTCTTGACGAGGATTGGCCTAAATTTAGTTTTTTTAGAATTTAGCACGGATAGTAGATGATGAACAGTTCTAAAGCTACCATCTATAGAATTCGAGTGATAATAAAGAAACAGATTTTGGAAATCTGTGATAGATAGCTGACTATATAATAAAAATCAATTACCTGGGTACGGTTGAATGCCACTCTTGCGAAAACAGCCTGGGACACACTTGCTCTCTTCAGCTCATCCCGTACTTGCTGATAGATATCAGGAGACACTTCCACTGAAGAATTGGTGGATTCCACTGGCTTGACAGGTCTGGGTATGGGTGGGTGATTTAGAAACTGTTGGTTGATTGCCTGAGGGTGTTGGTGAGCCAAAAGTCTGCTGACAGCTATCTGCTGGTTTATTAGGTGTGCCATTGCTATCTGCTGCCGTACCAGCTGAGGACTAAGTTGAGGAGACAGAAGTCCAGGGCTCATTATGGGCTGTAACGTTGGGACCTGGCTTCGAATCGGGGGACTGTGGTGAAGCTGGCTGTGAGGAGACTGCTCATTGGTTTTCCCGAGACTTGACAGTTGGTTCATATTTGGTAAATGTGTTGGTCTCTGACCCAGAATGCAGTAGTCTGAAAGATTGTCCCGTTCAACTATAGATAAAGAAAATGTTTTTTTTTTTAGGTAAATCAGTTTGCATTGCTGCATACCTAAGGCACACTAAAATCATTGCAGTACCTGAATATCATTACTAATGTAATACTATCACCCAAACTCAGATAGTGAAACGTTCAAACACATGTAGTCTGTCTTGCTCAACAGACACTCCCAAGGTAATTGGTACTTCACATCGACTGTCAACCCAGGGTAGCAACTTCCACGAGCAATGCTGTTGCTGTATAGTCATTAGTTGTGCCTATGACAACAGTAATGTTACCATGACCTGAAATTAGGACTGATGGTAAATATAAACTTACAATTACTGGAGAGGTTTACTCTGTGCATGGCCTATATTGGTCTGCAGGCAGAGCATTTGATTACAGACTAGCTGTTATTAAATTTACTCCTCAGTCAGCATTTTAACAATGTTTCAATTAGCCCCAAAGTAGACCAGGCTTTGGCAGACTTGTCCTTTAATCTGAGCAGGTCATGGGTTATTCAAGGGTATAGTTTGGAACCACACTGCAGATAAACTAGTATAATCTATAACACTGAATCACAGGTCTCAATAAACACCATGCCCATTAAAGTATATAATTTGCTTCTATAACAGCCATGGGACTTGTTCCTTTTAATAGATTACTCTAACAAGGCTGCTATGGGTAATGAAAGGGCTTCATCGAGCAAGTGTACTGCACATTTTCAAGATGCTACAATTAATACACAAAACAAATCACATCTCAATTGCAACATACTGGGATTTTGATATATAACATATTGGCACCATATTACACAGCTACCAAAAAGGCATGTCTGTTTTTCTGTCTGTCTGTCTGTCCTACAAATAGGAATGAAAACAGATTTCTAGAGATCAAACAGATAGATATTTATATACAGACAAATAGAGATAAATATCATCAGATAGATATCTAGAATCTAGATATGTAGATATATAACAGGCACACACAGACGGATAAGATAGACAAACAATCAGACACAGACAAATCAGACAGGAGAAGTATGAAGAAGAGTTAAATAGATATGCAGATAGACAGACAGACAGGCAGGTGTTATTATATTTAATTTATAGTTCTAAGATACTGGACATGCTCGGCCTATGCATAAACATACTACAATGAATGCTGCACACATTTAAATTATATTGTCTTATACAAAAAAGCAAACCAATGATTAAATGAACATCTGAAGACATAATTCATTTTACCAAAAAAAAATCATCAGCTTTCTCCGTGATTAAAAGTGGCTGTATGCTTCTGATGCTAACAAAAAGTGAGGTTTAAGAGATTTCCAAAACGTATATGGTTTAGGAAGCAGTCGAGGAAAACATGCGGATCCAGTGATTCGGATAATAAGACAATGGGTAATAAGATCCCCAAGCAAATGTTCAAAAAAACGATGGTTTTGATTAACAGGCAACTGTTTATTTCTGCTTTGGTATTAACTGTTTAAGCGCATTGGGGATGAATGTCATTGGTTTACATTACATCACTTGAAGAGCTTTAAAAAGACATCAGTATCTAATCAAACACAGGTTAGATTAGATACTTTGCACAAGTTATTTTTACCCTTTTTAAAGCTAGAGTGTTAAACTAAGGAGCTCATTGTGAGATCTGGAATTCTAACAGTCTTAAAGGGAAACATCCGCGATTTTGGCTTTTTAGTTTATTTTTTTTTTCTGATTCTTAAAGGGACATCAGCTGATCTGATTTTTGTAAAGCATCATATACATAATGTGTTAATAAAATATAAAAGAAATAAATAAATGCATAAATAAATAAGAGAACTTTAAAAACATACTTATTTTTCCAAGTCCTGCATTTCCATTTGTAAAAAAAAAATATATATGAATGCATGCGCAGACTTAGTGAAGAGCAACTTTACCAAAACTGCTCAATGTGCCAAACTGTGCGCAAGAGCAGCCTTGGCTGCACCTCCTTCACAAATAACTGTAAAATCAGGGTCACCCATCCTCTGTGTACTGTCCATACAAATAGCTAGATGAGGAGGGGGAATTCTATGCCTCCTTATGTGATGTCTATTAATTAGAGGTATGCTATCCAATACAGTTATAATATCTATGTGTAGGGGCACCATGACAGAGGACATCCTTGCATAGCCTGCTATGGTTCTTAAAGTGTCACTTTAAATGAAAACTTAGAGACAAGCAATCTGTATGTTCAATATATAAAAAAGTTTGGAATATACAGAAGGTATATACAATTTATAGATTATGCCTACATCTAATATTAATTTCTCCAGGAGGTCTGCAATTATTTATTTAGGCTGCATTATATCTGTAAGTTTAAATGTACTTTCAAAATTAGATTCTCCTCCTTTTTAATGCATTTCAGGGATACTACAAAAAAAATAGACATATAAACAGTAAACAATAAAAATAGAAGATAACTCTACTAGCTAGTAAACACAAAAAAAGAAAAAGCAGTACAACCCTTTTAAATCTGCTAAAAGGTGAAGGTCAATACTTTATTGATATCAAAGCTTTAAAAAATACTTAGACTCCAACCTATCAATATTGGAGCAGGTAGGTCAAGCTATCAAAGGCAAAGTTGCCGGTAGCCTCACAGGCAGCAAAAAAACGGAGAGTTAAAGAGTCAATATGGACCCAGTGTATGCTATTTTAATTTGATTTCTTTGATTCACACTGGGGTTTGGGTGGTAGAGCTTGGACTTTAGTCTTTAATTAATTTGAGAGTGTTGGTAGGCATTAGCATTTTGGCTATTGCCGAGGTAATAGGGTATTTAGTCTAGACAACGTTTTGTTGTGTCAGTATGGAGCCTTGATGAGAGTTGCTATTAGACCTATTAAGACTGAATTCTACATAGGGATGGAGTTTACCGCTCGTCTTTACTAGATGAACTAGGTTTATATTTACTCTTTTCGGTCCGTATTTTGGACTACCTGTATAGAGACTGCAGGCAGCAGGGATTTCCCTTTTGTAACATTTGCTAGTTAAACTGAGTTATTTATCAGGTTATTTGGTCAGTATAGTGGACATATATGGAGGGTGTAGCTCGCTACACACATACACTGGGTCCATATTGACTCTTTAACTCTCCGTTTTTTTGCTGCCTGTGAGGCTACCGGCAACTTTGCCTTTGATAGCTTGACCTACCTGCTCCAATATTGATAGGTTGGAGTCTAAGTATTTTTTAAAGCTTTGATATCAATAAAGTATTGACCTTCACCTTTTAGTAGATTTAAAAGGTTGTACTGCTTTTTCTTTTTTTGTGTTTACTGTATTAATTAGGGTTACCCCCTGTGTATTAGTACAACCTGGTGACTTTTCTCTCTGTAGACTTCAAGGTCCCAACTGGAACCGGAGTCTAGTTATATATTAGTAACTCTACTAGCTAGTTTCTCATGACAGTAAACCACTCTAAATTCTCTTACTGTTTAGATAGATTTAAAATAATATGAAATGTCACATTGATACATTTCTCAGCGCAATTTTTTATATAAACATTCCAAGGAACCAAAGGAACCTAAACGGTGACTAGGGCCCCGTTCCGTGGCAAATAAATGGTTAAGTGCTCCCTCGGCACTGGTGACCTCTCCTCCTCCGTCGACGTCAGCTCCCGAGTGGAGCTGAATGTGCATGTGCAGCTAGAGGCGCAGGCCCATTCAAACCCGCCCATAGGAATGCATTACTCAATTCTTTCTTATGGGGATCTTTTTTGATGCTGGAGGTCCGTGAGGACATCCAGCGTCAAATAAGTGCGATTTACTCAATGTAGATCGCGGAATTGGCCTCTAGTGGCTGTCAGTGAGACAGCCACTAGAGGCTGGATTAACCCTGCAGTGTAAACATAGGAGTTTCTCTGAAACTGCTGTTTTCAGCTGCAGGGTTAAAACTAGGAGGACCTGGCACCCAGACCACTTCATTGAGCTGAAGAGATCTGGGTGCCTATACTGGTCCTTTAAATAAACAGGACAGAGAAAGGGTATAAATGTTAGACTATTGGAAGATGTGCAGCTATACATGTTCATTAAACTCTTGCATACCGTTATATCATTTACTTTCATTTACATATGCAAAATGTTCTCATTAATTATTTTCAAATTTGAGTTGCATTTTTAATGCATTATCTCTTTAGTATGGTTTATAAATGGGTGGTGACATAATAAGTCTATTTTCGAGTTTCCATTTAAGACATTGTTCGGAGAGTTTAAAAAACCAAAACTTAAAACATAATAATTTTTATTGACCCTTTAAAAATATGGGAAATGTTTCCTTCAGATGTATTTGTATTTCACACAAAATTTGATTTAGAATTATATGTCAGTTTTCTAAACAAGGATCAAAGGTCTAGGGTCACGTAACAGCATAATCTTCAAACTTAACGCTGTAAAAGTGATTTCTCTGTGTAAGAACGATTTGTATTTTTCTCAAGTACTAGTGAACAATATCCTGTAACAAAGCTTGACAGATGGGATACTACTTACAAACCATCATTATTTCCAGTCACTAAAGATCAAAAGGATTGTGTATTCCACAAACGAGATGTTACCTTGAAGCAAACTGTCTAGGAGTCACTGCTTGGTCTACTCTACAAGTTTCCAAATCTTTCTGTGGACATCAAAACCACTTGAACCCATTAAAAGCACACTCTGTTTACCTAACTCATCACCTTGGGTCTTCTTGGCTCATTTATGCTTATGACCAGAGTTGGGGAAACAATACAACAATTAGAGGCCAATAAGAGGAGCTTTTTAAATTGTTTGTGTACACAATGTCTGGTAAGTAGAATTACGGTTTATGATCCTTGACCTCATTTAGTTGAAGGTTTTGCTCTGCAGATGTCTACACAACAAGTGAATTTTTTTTTAAGTGGAGAATGTGTGTAAAATCAGAGATATGCACAAAACAGCGGAACTCATATACTTAATATAAATTACGCGATTACATCGTGATTTTGTCTCATGAAAATTTCAATCCATGTGCAATATGCATGTGATGGGGAATGTGCAAAAGTCACTGGATATCAGCGCCTATGTCAAAGTGTAAGAACTGTGCGTGAGAAATAAAAAGAATAATTAAAAAGGTAACCAGATGGGTTCTGCCGTTGCCACAAATTTTAAGATCCGCAACCAGTGGTTGGGTTCAGTGTGAATCAGCATTCCTCAGATGCCCATAACAAACCATTTCCCTCTTATTATAAACTGCTGAAAATGGAGGAAAGAATTATTTTATGACTTGAAGGGCAGTAAAAGTAATCCATGGTTAAACCTCTGTTAATGTTAAGCAGTGAGTCCATCCCGTGTGCAGTCGAGAATATTTCAGAGCAGCTTTTATATAACCCATACCCTAAGCCATGCAAGCAGATAGCTAGAAAGAAAAGGGCTGTTTTATTTTTGCAATTAAAAAAAAAACGGGTGTGCAATCAAATGGAAAGTGAGATCTGTGATCCATTTTGTTTCATTTGTGTCTCATTATATATAAACATATTTTAGGATTGTAATCTGCTGGAAACTCAGTTTCAAAAGTCAGATGCCTCCTGGTAGACCTGGAGATCAGTGCTGGAGGTAGCCTTTGAGGGTTAAACTGTTTGGGAATAGTTTAAACCCTTAAGATAAGAGATTGCCCAGGGGCTTCCTGGCACCATAACAACTTAATTTAGACAAAGTTGTTATGCTGCCCAAATTGTTACTTTAACATTTATTTGTAAACATAGGCTGTGCAGCTAGAACATAAACATCGAATACAATAAGTTCATATAGGTAGGTTCCTCTTCAGAGATACATAAAATGTAAACATACAGAAAAATAGAGCATTTTATATATCTTGCATTATTGAGGAATGCATGAATTATTAGCATATTAGAAGAAGACCTTTGTGGTCACATTCAGTAGGTGTGACAAAACAGATAAATAAAACTGGTTAAATATCCTCCTTATGGGTGTTTGTAAAGAACCTAATGGCATTTCTGAAAATTACGTTTCCAAAAAGAATTAACCCGAAATTAAATATGCGTAGTGTGGACAATCCCTGTTGTTTACTTTATGTGTTCTGAATCCTCCCTCCTCTAGAAGTTGAAATGATGTCATGAAAACTGATCTAGTTTTATAAAGATTTTAGGAAGAAGGAGAGGGGTTCCTTTGCAGAGATCCAAAAATGATGTTAGACACTACAGGATAAAAACCAGAGCTGGGGCACAGGAAGTTAAGTTGGGATTTATGGGTGCAATGTAATTATTATTTTACAAGTTAACCCAAATATACAAATTGTTTAGAGGTAAGGAGTTAAAATTTTTATGATTATGTGTTTTTATACTAGCCGTTGGTTAAACACCAGCCAGTGGAAATGCATGGTAAAGTGTTTCTTTATTACCTCCTAGTGTAAATATACAATCAGAAATACATCGAAAATGAAGCATTTTCAGTCAATACTGATAGATTATTTGTGCTAAACATATGTATGCAGAAACCATTATGCGATATGTAGAATTCATGTGCTTCTGAATTCCTCAGTGATTAATGAGCAAATATAATAAAAAAAGCATTTGAACTCTACATCCTTTCAAAACAGAGTTCTTCATGTGCCACCGATCAGTATGATCAATGATATGTGTCCATTAAAACATGGAAGGTGAACCCTAATTTTAAGCCCTCTCTGTGTTCTGAAAATACATGTCGATCTAGCAGGGTCAACTGTACTACAAACATATTAAAGGATTAGGATTAAAATTCAATTGGTAGTCTTTAATGGTCATGGTTTTTAGTGCATACACTTCTCTATGCATTGTCCCACAGAAGACAGAGATAATTACCTTTCATTTTCTTGTACTTTTTATACCATCTTCCAAACTCCTGGCATTTGGTTGCGGATACGTTGGCATAGTATGTGCTATTTACAATGGAAGAGATCATGCTCTGGAAAAAAGAAGAGAGACAAGGCCTTTAAGTTGAGCATTTAGCATATTTGTCTAGAGAAGATTCTTCTCGTGGCAATTTCAATTAGAGGCTAACAAAAGGGTTAAAAGGTTAACGTTGCCATTAGGAAATAGTTATATAAGTATTAATCATTTTCAAATGATATTAAATTACTGATTGCTATTCAAAGGATTGTAAAACAAACAACAAAGTATTTATTTTGTGCACACTAATGTGTTCATATATATTTACACACCAAGCATTCTTTCTTTTACAGCCTTTGCACTAAAATAAATTAACAATTGCTAAAAAGAAGATTTGGGATGAGAGGAACTCATCTGGTGATCCTGTTGCAATTATTGTGCCGCAAAACTAATTCATGATTAAAATATTGTTGTAAGTGAACATTTTTCCAATGAGTCTACTTTGGACTCAATTTTGTAGGTTGGTTAGCAAGTCCCAGCAACTTCCTGGGTTTTACGCACTACACTGAATGGTGAAGAACTGCCAAAAACATAAAACAAAAATATAAACAGTTACTCCAAGCACCATGAGAACATCAGTGAATTGTAGTGGTCATGGTGCATGGAGTCTGTGTGTGCAGTGTTTTGCTATGACATGATGCACATTTTTAATTTAATCCTCCTGCTGCCAATGGTGTAATTCCGGCACAGTCATTAGAGTTCCGGGCTGGCTAGTGTTAATTCTGTGTACATTTAATTACACAGAATGTCAGTCATTATCTAAGTGCGGTCAGCTGACACTCTTAACCAATGAATGGCGACGGCTGCAGCTTCTGCAGCTGTGCAACAGCAGGAAGTGCGTCACTAGACCACCAGGGTGCCTTGGAGCCCAGGGGGACCCATGTAAAGAGACAAACCGGTGCTAAATTGGTTGCCCCGTTACCGGTCCTCCTGGGATCATAACGAATAACCACTATAGATTTTTCCAATTCAGCTATACTTCCATTATAACTTTTTTTGGCCTAGATTTACAGTTATCAGTTCTCCACAATTCTGAGTAAAGTGAACAAACTGTTCTTCTCTTGATATATATCCTCATATGCGTTTTGCAAAGTAATACTACGAAGGTCTACAGGGACAAATCACTGCTTTTTCATTGCGTTCTTATGAAAGTATGTGGAGAGATACAACACATCTGAGACGTGTCCACATCACACTAAATTCACCAGAGCCATAACTTGTGGTCATGTTTATGTCACATTAAATTATTTCCATCCCGCAACTGCTGTCATTAAAAATGACATATAAAAGATACACACATTAAGGACAATAGGCGAGAACAATAGTGATTTAGGACTCTGAGCCTTAAAGGTAAGATTAGAGGCCTCGGCATGAATAATCTCATTAATTCTTCTCAGATGTTTCAATTCTGCTTCCAACTGCAACAAGACCACACAGCCAAGAGCTTGGGAACGTACGTGCTGCTACTCCAAGTACAACGTTTAAACTAATAAGGAAAATTAATATCAGTTAAAGGAACGTGTCATTAGCACCTGTGCTGAAATTCATTCAGCAGAATAGACTTTAACCCTTTTCACGCATCAAGTTCTCTGCTGGACACTAAGAGGATTACATTTTCTCACTGATCTGCTTTGTTTAATGATCCGTAGGGGGAAACAGTTTTTTTTTTTGCTTTTGTGATGCTAATAAAACTATAAGGCTTGTTTATTAAAAGCTGTAATTTAGTGTAAGGCTGAAGGATATTCAGCATGGCTGTGCCATGCTACGAGATATATTCAACACTGCTGGGTAAGCATGCACACCTAACCTTTTGGATGTTGTAAACTACAACTCCCATGATGCTAAGTCAGCCAACAGGCTCGCCAATAGAATGTCAAAGATTAGCAGTTATTGGCCTGGGGAGACCGTGGCCTAAATTTTAACATTTTTGGATAAGCTTTTAAAAAGTTGTTTGTTCACACATATATATTTATTACGAAATATACCATATTTAAAGAAAATATCAATTTTATCCAAAAATATTAAATAATTTGAAAGCGTAAGGCTCATATTGCCCATTTCATATGTAACACTTGTAAAGGAAGCAGGGTCCATGACTTTGCTATCTCACATGAAGATGGCAGGGGTCTTATTTACTAAGAGTGGGATTGTGGTGACTGGTGAATCAGAACTCAAATTTGCTTAATTTCAGTCAAAAGAGATTACCGTAGCTGGAAAAACCTGTAACTTATTCTAAAATAAATTCTACATTCATTGCTAACTAGATTTTCTTGATTATAGCCCCGAAATATGCATTTTTAAACTTTCTGTGAATAAATAATGTGATTACCCTTAAAGTGTGCCTGTCGTGGCAAAAATTAGGCCTGCCATTTGCCTTATTATAAACCTCCGTAGGAACGCTGCAGAGGAAGCTAATGGAAGAGACTTAATGATAATTTCACCCAAACTGTGCCAACTTTAGTTCATAACCTGCTGATTATTACCATAGGTGGCGCACAGGGATCTGCCAGGTGATCATAGGTACACCCTAATGCAGCTGGAGAGCCGGCTCTTAGAGACGCCCCAACAGCAGCACAATAGGAAAATTAAAATATCAATCATTCCTATGAGGCAGCCTGTGGCAACCACCTTGGGCAAGTGCAATTTCTTTTAAATGCTTCCTCATGGTTCAGGACGGGCAGTGATCTTACTTGTCAGTCTTCTCTGTCCACTAAATTATAATTTGTTTTTATATAGTTTGTTTTATTGTAAATTGTGGGAAGGCTGAAACAAACACGGCCTACCTACACTCACACACTCATCTACCCACACACAGCCACACACTTATGACTACTGCACACTGTCACACACCTCACTCACAGCTACCCACACACCACACTCACAGCTAACACAAAGCAACCATAGTAGCACATGACCCACACCTCCTACACACATGCAGTCAAAGATACAAAACCCCAATACACGCATATCGCAGAGCTAAAACACTAACAGTTACCCTACATCTAAACAACACACATACTCTAACCCCCCACCAACACATGCAGCCAGCCATAAAAAGTCACAATGCACATCATACACAGCTACGATACTTTAAGCTACGCTACACCTAAAGAACACACAGTCACCACCGCACACAACTTTCATACGTATCGGTTATGGTGCCAGTAGTACCCTGGTGCCCTCTCAGAGTAAGCAGTAAAACTATTTAAGAAACGTAAGTTGTTAGACTTTTCTTAAACAGTTTGACTACTTATTCTGGAAGGAGCAGCACGGTACTAACCAATAAAGTGGGCTATAGTTGTTATGGTGCTTAGAGTGTTCCTCTAATAAATAACTGTAGCGGAGAGCCGATCTTGCACAGCTATTCTCCACTAGAGATCCCAGTGAGGCTCAGGAACAAGGTGATGTTAAGTCCATAGGCAAGGTTTCCAGCAGGTAAAGTAATACAGCAGTATCCCCATCGCAATCCCAATAACTGGACGACACACAGTTTCAGGAGTAGAACTGACAAGCTTTATTCCACAGTTCCTTATAAAGCCCTCTCCCATGCAAGGGAGGAGGTTCTATCACTTAAGACATTATCCAATCTCTAAGTAGTAACCTCCCACAGATCTCCTCCCCTCCTCTAGCATCATAATCCCCTTATCGTGTACACAGTTTTCCCCGAGTTTTGGATGTACCCTAAATACTTGGGGTACATCCACAAATCCAACATCCCCAGATAGCTCTATTCTGGGGGACCAACATACTTAAAAATTAGCCCATTCGGATGAAGCGTTCGGGAGTTATGGGACTTTGAAGTTTGGACCGACCGCAGAGGTAAAGTATCCGAAAACAGTTCCATGTATTCTGGCCCTGCGGTCGGTCACAAACAGGCGAATGCAAAGGGGTGAAATATTACTGCTAAGTGGCCTGACTGGGATTCGGATGAATCCCCTAGTTTGTGGGGTTCTTTCTACCGAACGGCGGGCCGTTCGGTAGTTTCCCCACGAAGTATTAGGAGTCTGGAGGTCTCAGCGGTGTTTGCCTAGTCAAGTGTCCGATTTTGGTTCCAGACACTCGATGGCAAAACACCGCTGTTCGGCAGTTTAAGATGGCCGCCGCCACGTGTTCGCATCCCGAATGGCGGCCACCCAGAGAACAAAGACCACACTGCAGGAATAGGTAATTACCCGTTTGCAACATTGTTGCAAACGGTAATTGAAGGCACACTTTACACGGGGTGGTCTGGTTGTTCGGTAGTTTCATTCCCTTGTTTTATTTGAATGATTCTACCGAACAACTAGAGGAATACAATTCTTTACATACATTTAACTGTCATTATACCCGGATACCATGATTTCTATACATGTACATACACATTAAACCAGCCATATGACCAAATACACTTATTCTCATACATGTAGTGGGACAGCCCGGTACCAATCCGCTACAATAACCATGTTGTGTAAAACTAAATAATAACAGAGGAAAATAAATACTGAGTGCGCATCCTAATGAAATGGGCTGAGAACACCTATGACCATCATGCACACTCACCCCACCCACATGCCTTTTAAATTATTTATTTTGTGAATTTTTAGAAGTTATGGGGGAATGCATGTGTTCATTAATTGCCTAGAAACAACAGACCTGCGCAGAACTCTTTCTTGAACACAATTTGGGACCAGTTCACTATATAGCATGAGTTCATGCGAGTATTTTAAACATAACTGCAGAGTTGCTTGAACTCTTCTGCAGAGCACTGACGAGGTAATTATTATTATTATATTATTATTATTATTGATATTTATATAGCGCCAGCATATTCCGTAGCGCTTTACAATATTATCAAAAGAGAAGATTTAACAATAAATGAGACAATTACAAAAACTTACAGGGACAATAGGTTGAATGGGGGCCCTGCTCAAACGAGCTTAATGGTCTTAAATATTTTCAGTAATAATAGTAGATTTAGGAAAAAATTGCCACGTCACTCAGCAATTTAGGCCGTATAGTTACAATTCACTTGTCTATTCTGTATAAATATGGGATTAGTTAAAAATTCAATCTGGTTAGTGATTAAATACATTTGTGTTCATTTTACATTTGCTAGATTGCTAGTTATTCTCTTAACTACATCTACAAAGTGATGTTTTAACTCCTTGACTGACAAAGGCTGGGAAAATAATGTGAAAAACAAACTCTTGCAAAATAGAAGCTCATCTTTATCACTAGCGGTCCATTGCAAGGCAGCACCGGTTTTACTTCCTAATTCTCATCTTTACCCACAGATCTTATCCCCGGTAAGGTCAAACGTTTTTGGAGAACTCACACAAACAGCAAGACAGATCATATTTAACATTTTAAACGCCAACAGGTGAACAGATATGGTGATATAGCTGATCCGACACAGACATTTTCCAACACTTCTGCAATCCATAAAACTGTCCTAGTTGACTTACAACACAGGTATCATGTTATATACAAAAAACAAGGAAATCAGTGCTAAATCCACCCTAGACATAAGTGGGGTAAAAAAATGACATAATTGTTGAGCTATATAAAGTTACATGTCTTATATAATTGGAAACAATATCGCTGGGTGAAGACGATCCAGTGCCAGTTTATGGTTTGGGTCTGTGCACCATGCATGTAAGCAAAGAATTCTGTGTAACTATGTTACAAGCAGAAAGTGTTCTTTGCTTCTGTTAAGTGGAGTTCATTACAATCGCAGCTACAGGCTGCACTCAGCAGATGTCTTGAGCAGAACTCACAAGGGAAAATATGAAGCTGCCTGTTTAGAGGTCACATTGAAAGATTCTGCGATTTCAAGTCAGATTTTAAATCTGCTGGAAATATTGCTGATGACATGCAGTGTTTACATCTAGACTGTGGTCAAATTAACACCTTCAATGCCAGTGTTTAGACTGGTGCGCCGTAACGTACAGTCTCAAAAAGTTACACTAAATTCCCGATGTTGGAAGTAACTCTTGTTTATTGATATGCATCTGGTGTGACCGGCATTAGCGATTAAATATCCATCAAACTTGAATACAGAGTATTTTCCCAAAAAAAAAGGTAATTTTTGGAGTTTATTATCGCAACAGTTAGTTGTTGTGATTTGAAATCTGGTTACAATAATAAAGCCTGGAGACGGGAAAAAAAGAAAAATATAGGATAGCAGTTTTATTACCAGCTATATTTACACACACAAGATGTTTAACTAAAGTGAGAATTCAAATTGGCGTAGGCCAAAATAATAGAATTGGATATATCATTTAAGTCAATCAAAGGATCACTATAGGGTCAGAAACACAAACATGTATTCCTGACCCTATAGTGTAAAAACAACCATCTAGCCCCCCTGGGTCCCACATGCCTCCATAAATATAGCAAAATCTTACTTGTATTCAAGCCTGAAGCTGTAACTCTGCATGCTGTTAGACTCAGAAAAAACAAGCAGTCGGCTGAAATTATCAGAAGTGGTAGCCTGATCACAATGCTTCACCATAGGATTGGCTGGGACTGACAAAGAGGCAGATCAGGGGCAGAGCCAGCATGATTCAAACACTGCCCTGGCCAATCAGAGATGAATTGAATGAATGAATCTCTATGAGGAAAGTTCAGTGTCTGCATGCAGAGGAAGGAGATACTGATTGTTTGTATGCATTTTAGGCAGCCATGACCCAGGAAGGATCTCTAACAGCCATCTGAGGAGTGGCCAGTGAAGTTATCACTAGGCTGTAATGTAAACACTGCATTTTCTCTGAAAAGACAATGTTTACAGCAAAAAGCCTGAAGGTAATGATTCAACTCACCAGAACAAATTCAATAAGCTGTAGTTGTTCTGGTGACTATAGTGTCCCTTTAATTACATTCACCGGAGCTCACTGTTTAGTGAACAAACCCCAGATAAACTAGTTTTTTTTGCAGGAATTATTAGATCCATTCAAGCAGAGTATTCCTTCTGCAGCATTTTGTAGCATGTCTCCCTGGCAGAGGTGACCCCAGGACAACCTATAAATTGCAGGGATGAATTTTGTGCCCCACCCCCACCCCCGTTCCCAAAATCCTGTATGTGGGGTGTACAGTCTCTTGGTGAATTAGCTCAAGTTTCTCTCATTTGTTCTCACTGTAGTCATTCTACTGGCAGCCTGCCAGCACAGACTTCTAGAAAATCTTTGATTCATAGTGAGATTTTCAATCATTGTACAACTGATCAGTGATCAATATAAAATGTCCCAAAACATTTTACCAGGATGTGATGCCCCTGAGATTTACAATGTTCTGACCAAGTGGGTTGAGTTTGCGAGCGTAATATCCCAATTCCTACCTTTCCACTGATTGAAGTATTATTTTTTTATGTATGATACTTTTTTTTATTTACACTTCTTTATTTTCTGTATATTTTACCTTTCTAACGCACTAAACATCTACAGAATTTACAAGCTGCATGTTTGGTTGGGGAACACTGAATATAGTTTGCACCTAACTACTTATAGTAAGATTAGATTTTATTTCCTGTATGTTTCATTGTTTTTTTGTTTTCTTTCTTTTTGCTATTATTCAAGAAAATCCTGTGTTTACCCCTTTTCCTTTGAAATATATCAGCAATTTCGTCACTCCATAATCTGCTAAACACCTCGAGGGCAGTAAAAAAGGGTTAATAAACAACACATCTATCCCTGAAGCATAAAATCCTTTGAGGCAGCTTTGCAACCTGCAGCTCACAATAACATATTAATCTATTGGGACATATAATAACATTTCACACATATGGCAGAGTATTTCTTTGTAAGCAGATTTGAAAATTAAATTGCTTTTTGAGTCGTAGACAGGAGCTGTTAATAAAATATTGGAAGGAAAGATTTTTCACTTGCAAACAAAGCCTATATTCACTTAATGCAGATGTTTAGCTTATCCCTATAATTGACTGTTAAAGCTTATATTCAGCTTGATTTTGTAATGAGCAAATACACCGGCGTAAGTCCAGCTCTAACTTGCAGCCACAATCCTACCTCAATTTGCAGAGGTATTCAAGACCCCTTTTCGAATGCTGATTTTAGAATGGAAACAGCCCAAACTCACGTAAGTTTTGTCTGGGTGTAAGTGATGTAAAACCTCACTGACAGCTGTGTTCTCAAAGGGAAATACATAGTACAAAGTCTATTAACCCCTTCACTATCTAGTTAATTCAATAAAACAATTCTAGACCGCGTATTCAAAGGATTGGGAGACAAGTAGCTAAGTCTACCGCTGACCACATTTTTACTGGCCATTACCCATTAAAAGGATAGATCAATAGATAGATAGATAGATAGATAGATCAATAGATAGATAGATAGATAGAACAAACCAAACCCCTAAAGCGCTCAAGCTTTATGTATGAAGAGGGTGTCCTCTATTTTCATTTTACAAAAAAAGTGCAGATTTCAATAGAAATTGCCACTATTATAAATTAACCTTGTTACACCTCCTGACTGTCAATCAGACAACAGGTCCTATTACTTCCTGGTAGTTTAGCTGAGTGGAGCTAAACTCAAGAGGCAGGAAATCGATTCCCTGCCTTGCAAAGACTTTTCATTGTGCTGCATTGGGAAGTCTGTGATTGGACAGCCACAGAAAGTCTGGGTGGGGTTAGAAAGAGAGGGTTTGAAAAGGCTGCAGACGAGATCTGCAACTTTTGCAAGTTGTTTTTCGATATACCTCCAATGAAAAAGATGAATATTTAGATGCATGTTTTCCTTGGACCTATATCTACTTTATAGTGATTTATAATTTTGTGTTTGTATTTGGGTAATGGAGTCCCCCTTTAACTGCATTTGGTATCATCATGCTGTGCATGAAGCCTATCAATAATCAAGTCTAAAACGTGAGTCTCTCTAGTGGTTAACAACCACTAGAGGTGTGTTTTTACCCAAATGTAAAGATTTATTTTTCTTAGGAAAAGGCACAGCATCTATTCACCAAAACCACTACAATACTATGCAAATATTATGGTGCTTAAAGTGTCTCTTTAAGACAAATTCTCACACTTGGCTTTAGTCATAGCACGGATATTTTTGCTTGAATTTTGTAATTTGATTTTGAGTGAATCCCAATAACACTACTAAGTGAATGAGCCCTACATTTTTAGGTTTTATTATTGTTGTTATTTGTTTGACATAACTCAGTGAATTGCATGTAAACACTATAGTATGAAAGCATTGTTATGGCTGACTTTATAAAATCTAGGTACAGAGTACAATAGCTTGCATATAATACTGACCTGAGAAAGGGGACATTCTTTGGCAAGGGTACTCTGGTTCATCTCCTTTAGCAGCATCCGTAACGCATTCCGGACTGTAGCGTGATTCCACTGTTCTGCCGGTAGATCTTCAAGCTTCGAACAACTGCAAATTATGCGCATGTTACAGACAATATGTTGAAGATTGAGTGCTAGATTATATGTTATAAAATAAGCATCTCACTGGTGACCGAACAGCTATTTTCCAATAAATGTCAATAGAATAAATGCTATTATCTTAACAAAAGTTATCTTTATCTCTTGTAATAGAATCTCACTCTGAGTCTGTATTCATAATAGCTTTAAATTGTTATTATTATCACTACTGTTATTTCTCCCAAGTTCTGAGCGCATCTATTAACTGAACAATTCAGTGGATTCTAGGATTCTACGAACACAGACAAACAATTCTGCTCATAGAACAGACTATTCTATTGCTGTATCTCGTCTAATAGAATCTAACCTATAACCTTTACATTTGACCTGAAAATGTATGTCAGCTATTTGATAAACAAAGCATCGGTGTTGTGTGAGGACTGCAAATAAAAGCTGGAAGTTCAGTATGTGTGATTGTGTATATGTATACACACTCATATAAGAATAAAAAGATAATAACAACAACGGCAATAATAATACTGTCAAATTATTTACCATGGGGGATACAGTCATCTTTCTCTTTTTTCCTCTGTACTTCTAGACTACATAAGGATGTAGGACTAATTTTCCCTTTGAACCTATATGTTTTACATTTAAACAATGCTTGAAATAATTCGATATAGATCTACAAAAATATCTGCCCACCTCTGTAACTGGATCTTTAGGGTCACCACATGATAGACATCTTGTAACATGTCAGCGACAGTAACATCTGGGGCATCGGTCACGTAACTGAGCGGCAGCGGATTCCAGCGTCCGATTTTGATGATTCCTGTAACAAAGAGTAATGATTATATTAATAAATCTTTACTTGATGACTTAGAAGTCAGAGAAGGCCATGCTTTCTATAGGCTGCTAGCAGTTACAACTACAAATAAATGTGCTCTGCCGGCTGACTATTACTTTAATTTAATCAGATTTTTAAGTTTAGACACAAAACACATCCAGCATTTTCTTCTTCTTCTCTTTTTTTTCTGTATTCCCCCCTCCCCCCCCCCATGTTGCTTGTATAATACGATTTTCGTACCTGTACTTTATCTGCCTACACGTAAAATTTTTAACCATGGATTGCAATAAAGTTTATGTATTTTTATTTTTTTTTCATTAATCACGTTTTATTGAGGTAAGTCAGTGGGCAAATTTGGGCCCGCAGGCCCGCATAAAGAGCGAAATATATAAGAACAAGGTCAACATAGTAGGAACGTAACACTATACAATACATATCTTAGAATATAATCAGTGACTGTTGCAGGCTCAGGTAACAGTAGAATGCTAGTGTCAAGTAATACTTTGTTCCCCCTGAGGAGGCGCAACACCATAACTCTTGTTAGTCACGTTATTTAACAGGATCACTCAACCGAGGGCTAGGGCTGTGCGGGTAAATTGATAGGCATCAGAGCCTTGGGTTCATGTGTGATTCACTGGTTGGTGTCAAGAATCAAGTTGATGTATTTTTACTCTACAAGTCATGTAGAGTTTGTGGCATCAAGCTGCTTTGAAGGGTTAATGCATATATTTTGTAGGTCTGAGTCCGTGGGGCAAGTTACCCCTCGCTGCTGGACTATGTGTACAGCAAGCTTATTTTTCGCTTTATTTGGCTATTTTATTACTGATTGCACATTGGGGTAACAGTATCCTGCCTTTATTTTCTCCAACTTTTTAAAAACCCCTTAACATGCCAATTTTTTTTTTTTTAATGCTATCTCAAAGCAACTTGTTAAAGGTCAACCGTCAGTTCTTTGGCTGAATGACAGGTTCGAACGTCAGATCTCATAACATGATTGACATCGAGCCAATATGGTGGCACTCACCTGGAGGAATGAGCTAAATACCATGGTATAGACTTCTTAATTTTAATTTTAATTTTTTTCAAATGTATACTTGTTAAATAAAGGGGATAAGTAAGAATAATATTAAACGTTTTTACAGGTAACAGTTCCCCTTTAAGTACTACAATCTAAAAGTGATCTGTCTGTGGTCCTCAGGGTTCCAAGATGGACAGTTCTCGCTGGGATATTTTTAACGTATAATGTGCTTTATAGTAAACCTTTGATAGCTAAACACATTTAGAACACAATATAATAACAGTGGGGAGATGTTGGCTTGAACTTCTACATTGAAACAAGTTACTACAGACTGTAAAATAACACAATAGGTGTTTGGTTGAGTGCCTTGAGTTTATCGAATCCAGCTCTAAAAATGCATTTTTGTGGTTTACATCACAGTCTATTATTACTCCTAAAGACTGGTACAATTACGTCTGCTTATTAATTATTAAGCCTACATTACAAATTCCATAAAGACCTCACACTTAAGTGGCACCATTTAATTGGAACTTGAAGACCTGAGGATTAAAAAAGACGCTCTTTAATTAAAGGCCCCAGTGATATTTACAGGAGGGTTTAAAGAAAAATACAAGACAGAAGAAAAACCCCAGATTTGATTCCAAGATGGAGAGTCTCTATAATTTTGGTCATAACCACATGGGAAAAAAATGTATCATTTAAAGAAGGTATTATTCATTCTAACAGAGCCACTTCAGAAACAAACACAAAGTATGTTCATTTTTAAAGAGAGAAAGCTAGGACTGTAAGAGATTTTTTCTGATGTTTCTGTTGAAGTGTAATTTTCGGCTGAGTGCATTTAAGCTGTTCACATTGTATCAACAACTAAAACTTATCAACTAAGGACAAACACGAATGTCATCAACGATACTGTTGTTGCAAAACTGGTTTAAAAAAGCAATCTGGACGAAAAAAGCACGCACATATAGTTAAAGGTTTCCTGTACACTTTTAACTGCAGTTCCTAACACTTGGAATGATAGATTGCTTTAAGTAAAATATATGGATCAATATAAGGTGCACTCATGACTTGCAATTCTATTCTCTATTCACACATATGTGCACGCAGAAACACAACACCCTAATAATCAACGTTTCAGCCTCTATCAGACTTTAGCAAGATGTTCGTGAGTTATGACATACATAAAAATGTTAGGTCTTGATAATGGCCTACCTGCGGGCAAAAAGATATTTCAAGCAAAAGTTTGAATATATAATATTCTACACACCTTTACATAAAGCATAACATGCCACACTTACAGTACTCATGTAAAAGCTGAATAAGATTTATTGCAAATTGAAAGCTGTTAATGTTTTGGTCTCTGCTGACACCATTGTCAGCACAATTATTGTGAAAAGAATTTTCATTTAGTGCATCCAGGGTAAATATTTTCTCCTAAAAACGGGCCTATATAAATATTTTTACAAGTACAATCAGGACTCACATAGAGGTCAAAGTATTGAACGCTAATTCAACAAACACAGTATGGAAGCCTACAGGCCTAGGCCTACTACAGAGAGGAGTCGATGCCACAAGATCTCTGTCTCGCCTGCGCTAGAGGGTGGTGGACACTGGCAGATGTTTTGCAACTATCTTAAATGGGTAACCACTTTGTGCTTTATTGACTAAAGTCTAAATTCTGGTGAACTGAAAACCAAAATGGAAAAATGTAGGCCAAAATAGCCAAGCTGTGTTCAAGTATATTTCCAGACCATCTATTTTGACTTGAGTTTTGCATTTAATTTTCAATTCAGTCAAATTTACTGTTTACTAAAAAGAGCCTCAAGATAAACCAAACAAAAGACTTGCATTGATTTCACCTGTGTGCGCTGCTATTACCAGCTTGTATCTGACATTTATTATCACTGTGGCAGTTTTACACCTTAAAGCAATAGAAATGCATCATAGCCCCCTTGGTAACATACTTTATAATACATTATTACACATTAAATATGGGAGAGTGGTGTGAATAGGGAGTTTAAAAAAAACAATTTCAGATGTATATCCTGATCTTTAAAGAAACACTCCACGCACCAAAACCATTAAAGGGACACTATAGTCACCTGAACAACTACAGCTTAATGTAGTTGTTCAGGTATGATCTATAGCTCCCTGCAGGCAATCTAATGTAAACACTGTATTTTCTGAGAAAATACAGTGTTTACATTGATTGATAGGAATACCTCCAGTGGCCGTCACTCAGACGGCCACCAGAGGGACTTCCTATCATGCAGGGCCCTAAAAATACGTCTGACGTGTGCAGGAGAGAGAAGACACTGTGTGCGCGCCTTCTCTCTCCTGCCTGTCAGCAGAGGAGAGGGGGCGGGCAAAGACCGCGAGCTGAGCTGTCAGTCAGCTCAGCTTGCGGCCGCGCACACCGCGCGCATGCGCGGTAGTGCGCTCAGGACTTCAGAGGGCGGCATGAATGCCGCCCTCTGAAGTATGTGCGCATGTGTGGCGAAGCCGCGCATGCGCACAAGGGAGCAATGACGCTTCCAAATGGAAGCGTCTGATTGCTCCCTGCTCGCGCCCGCCTATTTCGTCATTTTGACGAAAAAGGGGGCGCGGCTTCACGAGGCTCCCGGCGCTGGAACCAGGTGAGTAAAAACTGCTGCCTGGAGAGTCCCTTTAAAGCACACTGTATTAGTTATGGTGCCAGGAGTGCCCTCCAATAATGGTAAGCTGTCAAACTTTCTGCTCCTGCAAGGAGCTTCTGTTAGCTCCACTGAGCTAAGTTCTGCAGTACAGAGCGGCTCATTTGCTGAAAGCATCAGCTGAGCATTTTCAGCCAATGAACAAAGTTCTGCACTGTGCAGTTAGCACAGTGGAGAGGGCTTCTGGGTGCACAGGAGGAGGTGACTGGCACCTGGCGAACCCCAGGTGTATTGTTAAACTGTTCACAAATGGTTTGATTTCTTAGCATGGGACTACAACAGGGCACATTTGGCACCACAGCCAATACAATGCACTCTAGTAGTTATGGTGCTTGGAGTGTGCCTTTATAGATTTCCCAAGCTTTGCACAACCAAGACACAGTGAGGAACTACTAATAAGCCCAACCCCAAAACGTTCCACCATCATAATTAAAGAGGAAATATGGAACTTCTTTAAACTAGAGGAGGATGCTTCCATTTTCTAATCCATTTCCCCCAAACAGTCTTCAATGTCTCTTATTGGAATATTAGAAAGGCAGGGGATCTCCATAAATTATAACAGGCTTCAATAACTCAACAAAAATGTGCATCCTTTATTTCCATAGAGCATGCAGTATGAAAAGGGTGTCCAATCCTAAATACAGCACTAACAGCTGGCACATGGCCAAACGCAGGAAAGTGGGGTATAAAACTGCCCTCTGGGAAACATATAAGTCAGAACTCTTTGGATTTGGCGATTATGATGACAAAAAAAATGCAAGAATAAAAGCTGTATTTCATGTACCCTGAATGCATACACTAAAATGGTTTCTATAATGACTTGCTGATTTTGATATTTAATTTTCCTTATAAAGAATAAAAAATGAGTGAAGTAACAAAACCTGCTTTGTAGAGCTTAAAATTTATTTTTTAATGTCTGGCACAAACTTTCAACCTATTTTTTTTATGTCTGGCACAAGAAGAAGTGGTGATCGTTATAAACTAACAAGTATCTGACATTGTGAGTTGAACCAGGCTCGGCCACTCACATTCCAGCTGAGCCACTATACAATATCAAAAGCCACTATGAAACACCTTGAGTAATTACTGCTAATTATAATTATATGTCACAGAGTTAAAACTTGCCGCGGTTCTCACTTTATTTTGGCCCCGGTGCACACTGCCAACTAGTTCGACCCTATGAAATTGCTAGTTGCCTTTGGCACTCCTTGGCATGAATAGCCCATTCTGTAACACACTGGCAGACCACATTCTTGAAAGGTTATAAAATGGGGCATTATAGGGAGATGTGACTTCATAATAGGGTGGTGAACTTGGAAAGCTGCTAGTTTGCTACATATTTTCCAACTAAATCTCTGTCTTTTATAAATAATTAACAATTTATGGTGTATTCATAGATACTCACTAGACCAATTGCTATTTCCCTGTTAAAAAGACACACTGTGCCTATATTTTGTGAAACGGCATAAAAGTAACTTAGCAAAATTACAAGTTCATAAAGTCTTACTTCTTCATTTCCAGACCATGAAAGCTCTTTTGCTCACTCCCCTCTCTTTCACAACATTCGGCACATGGACCTCTGCGGCACAAAATGCCTAATGAGCATGTCACTATTGCATCCTGTCTGCATGGACCCACTGGGACTTAAGCCTAGTTAAAGTCAACAGACATGCTTTTATGTACAACACAGCCAAGAATGGCGGTACACAATCAAAGGTAAAAACGTTGATCTGAGATGCATGTTGACAAGCTCTTATTAAATTTCTTAAAATAAGTCAAATATATACTGTATATTCTGACATGAAATCATTCTTCACAGTGTATATACAGGGTGGGTCAAAAGTAACTTCCCCATTTAAAAATAAAATATTTTTTTTTGCATATATATATATATATATATATATATTTTTAGATCCTTAAAAAGTAACCTTGGGAGATAGGACGAAAACATTTCCAATCTGTGTTGAAAGAATATGGGCTAGACCTGCCTAAGTCCAGATGGGGTATACCACAAAAGGTAGTTGAGAATGACAGGGCCAAGATCCTGTGGGACTTTCAGATCCAGAAGGACAAGCAAGTACTGGCCAACCAACCTGACATCGAGGTGGCAGACAAGGAACGAAAGACTGCAGTCGTGGTGGATGTGGCAATAACATCAGGAAGAAAGAACATAAGAAGATTGAAAAATACCAAGGTCTGAAAGAAGAGCTAGAAAGGATGTGGAAAGTGAAGGCAGTAGTAGTCCCAGTTGTGATAGGAGCACTCGGGGCTTTGACTCCTAAGTTGGGGGAGTGGCTTCAACAGATTCCAGGTAGGACATCTGAGATCGCTGTCTAGAAGAGTACAGTTCTAGGAACAGCTAAGATACTGCGCAGAACCCTCAAACTCCCAGGCCTCTGGTAGAGGACCCGAGAATGAGGAATAACCATACCACCCAGGAAGGGTGAGAAAACCAATTTTTTCAATTTTATTTATTTTTTACATCCTTAAAAAGTAACCTTGGGAGATAGGACCAAAACATTTCCAATCTGTGTTGGAAGTGCTACCAAAAAGAAAATTATAATATTGAGAATTAAAGAAGCTATCTCATTTCCAAATGGTAAAGTTACTTTTGGCCCTTTTTGTTATTGATGGAAAAAACTGACAAATACGGCTAAAGTCACCATTTTTCTACTCAAGCAGATATCATATGCATTGACATGGACTTCACATATTCTTAAAGAAGTTACAAATTCTTAAACTTTCACCCCTTCAATATACTTTCAATGCATTTAGTTAATTCTACATCAAACAATGACATTCCTACTCAATGTATTTGCACTTAACAAAATATTCGAAGCTAAAAAATACCCTCTTTAAGTTCCAAAACTGCTGCAGGTTACAAAAGTCATCTCCAGCGCTATATACAAAATATTCTGACAGCTATCAATTAAATGTGCGCCATAAGAGAATTATAGTCAAAATATGACTCTTAATACGCACTCAAGTAGCAGCATAAGTTTTATGGTCTTGTCCCATTATCCTGAAGCGATGGATAAATCTATCCTAAATTCCCTCATGTGATGTATAATGTACAGTGTCAAAGACCACAAAGCAGTGAAGCAAATTAAAAGATTCCTGTTAAATGAGTCTTCGCAAGCAAAGAAGTCATTTTGATGATAATGTCCTGATGCTTTGATATGAAAGTGCAGCACGTGGGTAAAACCTATTTATAAAATGGCTTGGGTAAATGGGATTGGGATAAATAGGGCAATATAATTGACTAATAAACATTCAAGGGACTGCATGTGTAAATGTGTAATGACACAAACGCTCCAAAACAGACATTTGGAGTGTGTACCTCACTGTAAGAGGATGATAATATTAAGAGTTCTCAACCGCAAGACTAGAGAGGAGAACCAAACTTAACGTAAACCTATCACTTGTGGACTGAGTTGTTTGCCCCATTGATATAGTTGATGCATCCATACTGTTACAGCATATTTACGTAAGAAACTAGTTAAGATATTACTAATTGCATACTTCCCAAGTGTCCCTATGTAGGAAGGACAGTCCCTATTTTGTGCCCAAATCCCTCTGTCTTTCTTCTCTATCCTAATCTTCATCTTTTCTAGGAGCTCCATATTGTGTGAGTGTATAACGGAGTTTCACAGCAATAATACACAAAGTAATGTGTCTCTAATCTACACTAAATGTGTTTAGATGTCCGTCTATGTAAATAAGATACGTTGTTCATGTTCTAAATGACATTTTAGTTGTATAAATTGTTATTAATGTTTCACGCAACATTTTTCAGAAAAGTCCCACTTATGGCCACACTCCCACTAACACCCCTAAAATGTAAATGTTTGTCTTTGCCCATTTGAAATATTGAAAGGTATGTAATTATGAAATTTACATGTTAATGCAAACAAAGACAAAGGTTGAAATTAGCATCTAACAAATGCATGATCTAGCAAAAATGAGAAAATGTCCCAAGTGGATCTAGTCAATGGAACCAACTCAGATGACCACTCAGTCAACCACTAATGTGAGTCAACTTACAGTGAGGAGTCTATAGGAATGTAAAGGTAACAGTACACAAAAATGCACCTCTGTATTTAGATCACTAAGTCTATAAAAGCACATAATGTTCTAGAGGAGGGATGGCAGATATTTTTGAGCCCAAATGTCATATCTTCTGCGGACATATATCAATACGTAGCAGAACTAAAAGTGCATAGACCCATTACCATTGTAATAATAAAGATTATTAGTGTATAGACCATTCTAATAATAGCGATTAGACTGTATATGAAATATAAAATTTGTTAGAGGTTTTTTGTTTTTTTACTAAACAATTGAACGGCAGTCAATTAAAAGCTGCATTTCAAGCTTAAAGAACATCTCGTTCTTAGTAAATAAACTTGATGGTAGATAAAAAGTATTCTTGAGTAATTAAAGGTATTATTTTTGTGCATTAGCAGTAGGTTAGTTGTCAAAAAACTGCAATAAATGCAATAAGATTGCTTTTCTCCTAGACCTAGAACGATGAACCACGACAACCCGTATATCTCGGCCATGCTTAGTGAGTAATGAAAAATAAAAGTGTGCAGGAACTTTGGGTATGGGGAGGGGACATTCCTCCTATAGTCAAAGGGTTATTCTTAACAAAACAGACATTAGGCAAACATCATAAAAAACATCTGAACGCCCCTTGGCAGGTGCAACATATTGAGACTCAATTTTTCAAGAAAACAGAATTTAACTCTATAGCTACCAAACCAAAGTTAAAAAAAAAGTCTTCTCCTGCTAGTTTTATGCTGTCAACACAAAGAGTCTTTATCAACCACTCTTGCATCGGCGTGTAAAATCTCACACATAAACAGAATGAAAAGTGTTAGGATTCCCAGATGAGGAAAAAAATATTGTGTTCCTTCGATCTAAGCTTTCTCCAAATACCTCATTGAGGTACAGAGCCTGTTAACATTGCAGTCTTATATAAAGAAAGACAGTTTTTTTTCCCGTTAGGCTCAGTTCACCAAGTGTAATACCAAGTCACTGACCTCTGAAATTTCTATTTGAGAATAACATTTCAACCTTTTGATTTTCTTGTGATAGAAGAACAGGTTGAGCCAATATGTTACTTTAGTAAATTACCACTAAAGTCCCGCAGACCACTTTATCTCATGAAGTGGTCAGGCTGCAGTGGTTCTGTTCTTTTAACTGTGCAATGTAAAACATTGTGTTTATTATAAACTGTAATGTTTACATTGCAGGGTTAAATCCACTGAAAGCCAATATAGATGCTTCCGCGGCACTGATCAAGTAAAACTCGGTCATGTGACTCAGAAGCCCCGATAGGAAAGCATTGATTTCATTCTTTCCTATGGGGCAGCATCCATGCATCAGATCCCCAATGCTTCTCATAGAGAACCATTGGAGACACTAGCACACTCTGGAAATAATTGATTGGGCTGGCCAGGGTAGTAGCCAGGGTAGTAGCAAAAATAGCAGCTTTATTGGGGGAAAAGCATCAACGTTTCGACCCAACAGGGTCTTTATCAAGCCTACTAATAAAGGCCCAGTTAGGTTGAAACATTGCTGCTTGTGCCCCAATAAAGCTGCTATTTTTGCTACGACCTTGAGCGCCTGGACCGGTATTTATTCTACATATTTACTTTCTCATTGACAGTCATTGAGGTGATTCTGTCCCCAATTATAAAAGCATTGATTTCTTTTTAAATTAGCACTTTTAAAAACGGACACAATTGTGACAGTCTGCAGACACACTAAGCACTATATGTGTGTGTGGAGTGTTCCTTAAACAAGCAGGTTTACAGCACTTTGGAAAAATACCTAACCAGTTATGCACCCACACCTTTGGTCAGCATCACGGGCTGAAATGTCACCCGAAACAAGGCACTGACCTGAAGATGTTTGTTTTATACATACCCCCTTGGCATTATTCACCCAGTATACACTTCACCAACATTTTTTGGGTGAAGAAATGAGTACAGCCCTTCCAGAGACCCTACAGTTCTATTTAAAGGGGAAGTGGCATGTCACAGGATTTGTCATACTATGTGTACTTACCCCCAATATTCTGCAAATATCTGTTTATGAGATTTGAAAAATAAAATAAAATGTAGGAATCCACACAGTCAGATTTTACTCTGTCCTGTAACTAAATACTAGATACTGTCGACTAAAACTATACTAAAGCCAAAACAATTCAGATGAATAAAATACGACTAAAACTAAAATAGCTTTTTAGTCAGAAGACTATGACTAAAACTGAATTGAAATTTGCCGCCAAAATTAACAGTCCACAAAGAAGCTGTTAAAGGGGCAAAAGAGACAGACCAGGGCCTGGGAGAGAGACACCTAGAGGGACTGGGAGGACACAAAGAGACACAGAGGGGCTGGGCAAGGGGCAAAAGAGACAGATAGAGGCTTTAACTAAACCCATTAGATTTTAGTTGTGTCGACTAAAATCTACTAGATATTTATTAGACTAAAATCTACTGGAGATTTAGTCGATTAAAACTAGACTAAAACTAAAACCATTAAGACGAATAAAATACGACTAAAACTAAAATGGCTTTTTAGTCAAAAGACTGTCTATGACTAGAACTAAAGTGATTTTTTTTTCCCGCTGAAATTAACACTGGCGGGTAAGACACATGGGGAGGGAGGAGAAGAAATGAGACACGTGAGGGGCTGAGGGAATGAGACACATGGAAGACTGGGGGAACACAAAGAGACACAGACAGGCTGGGGAAGGGGCAGAAGAGACAGATAGAGGCTTGAATTAAACCCATTAGATTTGAGTTGTGTCAACTAAAATCCCATAGAGATTTAGTCGAAAAAATTAGACTAAATCTAAAACAATTCAGATAACTAAAGTACATCTAAAACTAAAATGGCTTTATAGTCAAAAGAATATGACTAAAACTAAATAGAAATTTGCCAACAAAATTAACACTGCTGTCAACCACCATTACAAATTTTCTCAATTTCTACTAAACACGTAATTTAAAAAAAAACATATAATTATATGAAAAAAGATAAACACAAGTTATAGGTGATTTTCAATATTTCATTCAATAGTGTAAATCATATGACTGCATCCATTTAAGCCCTGCTTGAGAAAATGTAAAATTCTGAATTATATAATAAAATGTGAAAAATGTTGTTTATTAGATTCTATGAAGAGGCATTGGAGAACGTATAAACTACGGTATATTTGTAATTTGCCTTCAATTCCAATTGACAAATCAGGAAAGATTTGTGTCTATTAGGAACAAAGTCCAAACCGATTCTTTTGTTGGTTTGGTTTACCATTCGTTTGTTGGTTTGGTTTACCATTCGTTTGTTGGTTTGGTTTACCATTCGTTTGTTGGTTTGGTTTACTTTAGACATTTTCTTTTACCTTAATTGATTGTGTACATCGAATTTCAGTTCATACAAAATCCAATGTCTTTTGATCCTTCATGTTGTGTTGTTTTCCGTATACAGAGATATTCTAATCTTAGTCTGACAGATAATTATAACAAGTATTTATCTTGCTGCCTGGTGGTAAACAACACAGTACTTGGTTTCTTTCATCTCAGGGGACCATTTGACTAATGAAAGTTAATGATGAAATGACTAAACAAATATCCCATAAATAAATCAGAAGGGTGTGGTTTGATTGCAGAGGGTGGGATCGTAAAATATATATACTTCTACGTTTATTTTTAAACTACACTAAACACTATAATGGTGCTCACTGCCTTTTAACACTCTTTTCTGTTTCCCAACTCGAAGAGACAATAGCATGAACCTTTCAGCCAATTCACCAATTCTGAAGAAGCATCACTTGTTTAGACAATTCTGGAGTTCATTGGTTCCATCAGTTTTTTCTGGGATACATATTTAATCACATGGCAGCAGTTTCATTGAGGAATCGTGTGTTTTCTATTACCTTAACAACAGTTCCATTCATGCTTTTTCGAGTGGGGTGTGAATCTAAAGCTGCAGCAATTTTTATATGTGTAGTTATAAACTATATGGTCAATGATCGTCTATGACTAAGTCCATATGGGTAAAACCTCTTAAACAATGGTTATGATTATTAGTCTTTGCTTTTTCTTGTGATATTTTAATGGAATTTGAATAAAGGACCGTTACTTTTAACTATTTTCTCTCCGCAATTTATTAAATTGATTGAGGACTTGTAGTGCAATGGGTTAATTGTGTTTGGTTTAGCAGCTTGAGAGACCACTCTATCTAAACTCACTCCTTTCTTATACACATCTAGAGCTTTTCATCAAATTATTTATCTGGCTTGACTATGCATGGAGTACAGGTTGTAATTGTGTCTTGAGTGTCCAATTAATCTCGTAGCTGTACATATACTATAAAAATAGCAGACACCTATAAATGTACTCATCATAAAACAAGATAATTCTCATCACAGTCTAGCACAATGATGGGTGGCCACAGTCAATTTGACCACTTCCAACAGTTTTGATCAAAATCCTATTCTGCTTTTAGTATATTCTTGTACCCACTTGAGTCACCACCCTTTATCTAAATTTTAGGAAGAGTAAGTGATAAAATCTAATTTTACCCAAATGCATTTAATTCACCCCAAAACGTCATACTGTGTTCGTTACAATGAAAGATTTCCTTGTAAAGTCTTAATTGTGACTGGGTACATAACTTTTTTTTCCCCCTGCATATTTTTCCTCATTCAATACCAAAGACCCACCATAAAACTTTGCCTCCGAGGGCTGCAACATAAAGATGTTGTTCCAATATTAGATTAAACAGCAACGCAATGAGAAGACTAACCATAAAGACAATTAGATTTACATTCATGTGTAATTGAAGAGGACAAAGGCCCCATTGGAAGCATGATGTGTGAGTCACTCTAATTCTCAAATGCTAACTATGTTCATATGACACAATCCAAAGGAAAATATTACCTTGCACATAATAAGCTGCTTTATAGCAGAGCATTGCCCGGCAGCGAGTTCTCTGCCGTCTCTAGCGGGCACTTGTTAGTGACCTCTAGGTTGCAAAATTTGGGAGGGTCATTTGGAAAGATAAAGAAATGTGTGAGCCAGTGACATTCGAACCTTGCAGTTTTCTTTTATGGAATTATAAATGGCAATTTCCTGTACAATAATGCAACTATTTTAAAACCCAGTTTAGATTGTACCCACATGTATAAGGGCATGGGTTGTGCTAATTTGCCCGTTAAAGGAATTACGTTGCTATCTTGCTATCTTATTAGAGGAAAACAGTCTAATTAAAATCAGCACTTTGCTTTAACTCTTCTACAGCAGATACAGCAGACCCATTTGTTGACATAAAATTTCTGAAAAATGCTCTGCTGTTTGAGAACATAAACAATGACGTTCTATGATATCTGAGCGAAGGTTTACTGCTAGTTCAGGATTCAAAATGGAAAATGGAACTTATGTGATCATACCCTGCCCCATGTCTGAGAAAATCAGGTGCAGGATTAGTCATGATTCCTGCATTACTGTCTTACTCAGGTGGTTTACTTCAAGTAGCCAGTACATTTTTTTTAACGTGCACTGGCATATGGGCCACTGTAAATATAAACCTACCTCTATAAATATAAGTATAAACATAAATATGAATTTTGGGTGGAACTTTTACAAATTAAATATGTTCCTAAATGGCAGTATGACTATGTGGTCACACTTCTTCAGGTGTGTACAATGTAGCTTTCCTTATATCAACTTAAAAATATCAGGGCCACTGTGACATACTACAGGAGAATGCCCTTTGAGCAAACTGCATTAACACAAACACTGACAAACCACACAGACACCTACATACACACAGACTGACTCCACACTGAACAAATACAAACCTAGATTTACACACACAGTGATTCTCCAACAAATACAACCCTACATTCACACACACTGCTTCTCCAATAAATTCAACCCTTAATTTGTACACTTACCGTATTCTCCACACAAGTTTACACAGCTTCATACCTGCATACACACACAACCACTCAGACATGCCACACAAAATAATGTCTCATATGGGATCATGAAGTTGATAATATGGAATTTTCATTTTCTAATTAAGTGCAAGTGAAATTGAAAAAGAAACATTGGCGTTAATAGTATTTATAAGCAAAACTTAGGAACAGTGATGGGATGGGAACTAGTCTTTAGGAAAAGAAAGAAAGAAAAGGGTAGAAGAAGGATAAAAGTTGGAATTAGCATTGCCACTTTTTTTGCTCAATTACTGCAACTCAAGGTTAAAGTCAAGGCACCATATACATTATGTACTATTTTTTTTTCTTTTAAATTACATTGCAATTTGGCCAATAAAAATATATGTATATTTAGTGTTTACACATAAACTTCCCTTACCTTGAGCCTGTGCTGCGGATGAGTGGGAGTATCCCAGGGCCAGAAGAGCCGTCTCTACCAACTGATTAAAAAGAACATCCCTCCGGACTAGTACAAACTCTGCATGTTCTTCTCGATTGTCCATCTGCTCCACGACGCAAAAGACGGGGAGCATCAACCCTGCGTCCAAATCAGAACGAGAAAAAGGGAGAAAAACTCATAAAGAACACTGTACAAAAAAGACAAATGTGTCAAAAAATTTCAACTGGAATTAAAAAAAAGTGTTGAAAAGTTAATTCGCAAAATTTAGGCCCATCTTCCTGAACTGGAAACGTCCATATTTCATCAATATTCCAAATATGGTTATATTGGCTTTTCTTTTGCAAACTTGGTTTTCAATCCACTCGTTTAGTGAGCCAGTCCCTTATATTTTTCTAATTAAAATCTATTCATATTTAGCATTTGTGTTTGTGACTTTACAGAGGTTATAACACAATAGTATCTTTTTTTTCTCAATATAGCTACATAGTATAATTATGGCAACATATAATTAAGCCACTTACAACTTTACATTTTAATGTTCATTATTCCAAACAGCAATGTATTTTTGTTAAATGCACTGCCTAACTCCATATAATACTGAAAATAGCCTACGTATTTACAGCACTTAATATTATATTAGCATTAGTGACTTTTAAAAGTCTTTATAGCATAATTAGAAATGTATTATTCATTTATTAATAAATATCCTTGATAAGTCAACATTGCAAATATAACTGTAACAAACAACATGTGTTACTATAGCGACAAAAATTGTATACAAGGTTTAAACTATACTGAAGGTATAATATAGCCTTTAAAGGAGTATTGCAACTATATTGAAAGAATTGTAATTTCTTAAAAAATCACATTGGCACTCAGACCATTTCATCTTAATGAAGAGGTCTGGGTTCCATGTCCCTGTCTTTTTTACGCTGTTTTTGTAATGCCAATGTTTTCATTGCAGGGTTAACACGCCGCTAGTGACACTAGCCTACCAATACGTCATATGGGGAATTACTGGATTGGCTGAGATAATCGAGACTGATAATCTCAGCCAGGGAGGCGGAGCGTCAGCATGTAGATTAGCTCACTTCAGGATGTAAGGTAAATAAAACTTACCTTTTAAATCCCTGCAAAGGAGCGAACACTTCTATAGGTAGGGAAACACGACAGCATTGTTTCTATCCTAACGCTGCAGTGTAACTTTAAGTCACACCACCAGTAAAACATACTAAAACAATTCAGTGAGGAGTGCAGCATAACGGTATCTAGCGAGAAACGCCATGCATCATGGGAATTTGCATGGAATGCTTTGGTTGTGCCAAGACTGACTGTCTTGGCACAACCAAATCATTCCATGCACATTCCCATTCAATGTACTGTAAAAAAAATAAACACCATTTGATTTTTAAAAAAACGGATAGCTTTTAGTTCTGCAAAAATCACACTTGTTAGAATGCCCATATAATATGCTATGGAAAAGTAACACAGGAAATAGATAGTGCAATGATAATTAAAATTAATATAAAAAATACTAGAAAATTATATTTCCCCTTTTTCCCCTAGGATCTGTCGTTTTTTAAATTTATTTTTTAACACAGGCATGTCCCAAATACGCACCTTACATGGCCTATTTTTTTTAATTTTATTTTTACTAGGCATATTTTGCATGTTATACTAAAGAAAAAGCAGGGACTACTTTTCGTTAAGTATAACCTGAACGCTGGCAAAAGTTGACACAGCACCACAGCTTCTGTTGATCTTGTCATTGACCGTTTTCATTTATACTCACCTCCCTTCCGTGGCGCATCACTTACTGAAGCGACGCGTCATTGATCCTTATTATTGGAGTTAATGCTGAGGTCAGTGGAACCCACTGGATCCCCATGTGCATGATATCACGTGAACACACAGTAAAGGGCAAAAAAAAATATTTTAGAATATTTAAGATACCTGCTCTGTGAAAAATAAGCCCCAGCAGGGCTTCAAAAACAGTAAGTTGAACCGGTCCCAGAGCCAGAAGAGGTTGAGGAGGTCTGATGGGGTTAAGCAAGAGAACCATCTTCTGGGGAGTGAGGGATCTATCTAGCGACAAAGCCGCTTTAACTAAAGCTGTTATAGTGAATCTTTAGATGTGGCTGTAAATAATTTTGGAACTGTAAACTTTCCCATTGCTACCTTTTAGGAAGTATTCCTAGCTCTCACTGCTACGCTCCACGAAAAAACAGACAATATAATTCCCTTTTTTATTCAACGACTATTTTCTCACAGAACGTTTTCGTGTTAAGGATCATTATTTTTTCATGTAAGTGGCACACAATTGTATTTCTTGAGCATAACACAGTAAAGAAGAGGAAGATTTTGAGTAAGGATGTCTGGATCGTATTAATGTGTCTCCTGTATGTCTAAGGCTTCTGCAAATAAGTCATCTTTTTATGTGGATATTTTATATTCATTAGTAGGAAAGTCATTAACTAAAAAAGAAAACCAAAACATTTTAACTAAAGAAATAGGGTTAATTCAGCAAGCAGTGTATATTTATATATATATATATATATATATATATATATATATATATATATATGAGTACCATTAAATTAGGTAATAGTAACAACCCCTGGATGTTGGGCTAAGGTAACATCCTCAGGACGTACTTGAAAACCAGAGTAATCTGAATGTACCTTTCCTGGTTAAATACTTTGTTATTATATATATATATATATATATATATATAAATATTTAGATCTGATTTACTATAATGTCACAAAGCATTTGCTGGGTGCGATATTTACATACAAATCTCTCTAATAAAGAACTTTGTATTCCAACTCAACTTTCACTGATTTTATCAATCTCCAATGGATGAAGGCTAAAATGACCCTCCTGGGAATAACAAATTCAACCCTGAAGTCAAGGATGGATTTCCCACAAGGCTTTCAAGGCCATGGCTTTATGGTGGTACTCAGAAGAGGGCCAGCCCATTCTCATGACATGGGGGCAATTACTGTCCACCCCAGTTTCATGCCTGGGGCAGGCCCAGACTGGTAAATCAGGCAAATGGGCCTTGATGCCATGGGCTAAGGCCGAAAGGGTAGATCACAGCATCTTGCAGAGAGTAGGCTCAACAGCTGATGGAGAGATCTAAAATCTTATCCCCCGTGCACACATAAACCAACACCGATTTCACACATGCAAACTACAGTCCCAATCCCTACACTCACACTACAGGTTCAATTTACCCATAAATTCAAACTATAGTCTCTATGCCCTCAAACACACACTATAGCCCCAATTTACCCATAAACACAAACTATAGTCTTTATGCCATTAAGCACACACTACAGTCCCACAAACTTACAACACTACAAGCAACCTTCACACATGCACATCCACCATCTGCCAGCCCTTTTTAACTTATCATTCAATCACTGATCTAGTCACTTTCATCATTCAGCCATTCAAACCACTGACCAAGTAACACGCATTCACACATCTTTGAGAAAAAGGGCCTTTAGGCAGCAAGGAGGTTAAGTCCAGCCCAGTCTGAACATATAACACAGCACAAGAGAGGCCATAAAACAGAAGAACTGCATCACAACAGACCTCAAAATAAAAGAAGCAAGGACTGATATAATATGTATAATAAGTATCTCGGTTGGGACCCAAGTACCATAAAACTGTCAACCCATCAATTCCATGGAAATTTAAATCCAAAACACAGTGGTAGACCCTATAATCATAAGGGATGAATGTCGGGAAAAATTGGGCGAAAGTGGAAGATATAGAGTCTGAACAAATAAGAAAAAGGAAGCACATAGGGTGTACAAAAATGGTAAAGGTGAAGAGAGAGAAAATACAGCATGACAGTATGTAAAATGTGGTTAGTGGCGGATGGCTAATAGTTAAGAGCGGAAGAAGGAAATGGTGCACAAAAAAATGCCTGATTTGTATAAATGTGTAAATAGATTGAAGCAGTAGATCATATCATTCTTCTTTAATCCTCAGTAATTCAGAGTTTAAAAGCAGACAATTTTAGCATTAGCACAATGTATAAGTTTGACCTCTGAACCTATAATTGAACATACCCAATACACAGAACAAATTGTCTCTGTGTTTGGATCACTAACCATTCCTCAAATAATTATGTGCTCTCTTTAGTGTATCATGAATCCGTTAGTTGACTTACTAATGTCAAACCAATACACCATCCTGTCTCCTATGTTTGTTTAGTTTAGCCCCTGAATTCTAATGAGCTAACATGTTGCTTTAACTTGCCTCTAATGTGGAATTATAATGACACATGATCGGTGAAATGAACAAACCTTCCAAAGTTATTTGTGAAATAAAAGAGAAGATGTACAAAACATGCAAGTTAGGTTTTGAAATATAATAGATATTACAAGTGTTATATAACAACATATTATCACCTAAAGGGAACCTGTCGTGTCCTTACTGACTTGAACTCTTTTATAAAACCTAAAATTCTGTGTATATATTGTACATGCAGTTTTGCTGGAAATGTATGGATTTGGAGAAAAACTTATTTTTAAAAATTGTTTTTTTTCTCAACTGTCTGGTTTAAAATTTGAAATTCTCTTTGAATTCATTCGAATTCGCAACAGGTCACCCATTAGTGAGTTCCCAGGCTATTATCAACGGCTCAGAGTATCTTTGTGGTTGAGAAGCCCAGATTAACATTACATGTTGCAAGGAGGTCCATGCCAACAACATTATAACTCTAAATGCACTGTTAGGGCTGCGGCACAATACTCAACCATTCAAGGTTGAATATTTTTTACCCCAAGAATAAAGTTATAAGCATGTTTTAAGTATTTTGGGGGAAACGGACAAGCTTTCATTTACAGTTTAGACCTGATACAATTCTTCTTTCAAGTTACTGTCCTAAATGAGATGTTTCCTTTTGCTGTCAAATCGCATGATATCATTAGGTCTTAATTACTGAAACAGGATTCAACTGCTTTACAGTGTATTACTCGTGTAATTGGCATGCAAAAACGAAATATTCTCTGGATCCCACAAATATACTTATTACCAAATATCGCCGTTGTTTTCTTCCAAAGAAAAACATATTAGAGGCTATTCAGCAAAACCTTCAAAAAGCATCAAATGCACTCATTTACCAAAATACCTGATAAATATGGCACCAATATCACACACAGTGGTAGTTAAACAAAGAGTTCGCTGGAAGTGACAGTGGTGATAATATGGGTCTAAAACTAGTATGTATCAATTACAAATTGTGCAGTGGGAATAAAAATCTTTTTTTTTTTTTTTTTTTAAATAACAAAATTTGCAAAGCTCTGCAGGGAAAGAAAAGGACTGCAACAAGGTAGAATAATGAGTGAACGCCCGTTATCTATGAATAGATATTAAATTCAAGCATAGGAATTCTCTGTATTTGTTAGGGATTTAAATGGGCACTCTCTCTGTATTTCCCCAGCACATCAGAATTTTTTTTAGCCATAGGCTGTTTCCCTTCTGAATCTTATGTTCGATTCCTTTTCTGCTCATGCCCACTGATACTTTGACAAGTTGAAGTACAGTATTGTTCCACATTTGCATAACTTTACCCAGTAAAGTAACGAATGAAGGAAGATCTATCAAAAATATAGGGTTTAAATGAATGCCACTTATTTGTCAGATAACTATATTAAATCAAACACGCAAAGCAGAATGATCATCCAAGGAAAGAAAATTAGAAATTAGAGGTGGGATTTTTCTGGCCATGCTTGACTGAACGACCACAAAGATATAAAAGAGAAAAGAGCAAATAATGTAAATTCATTAAAAGTAGAAATTCCTGGTATAAAATTAATAGGCACTCATACTTTCGAAAGCCTTTATAGTTAGAAATGCAAAGTCAGCATTTTAGAACAAAATTGTTCAAAAGCATCAAGTGTCACTTTTGGTACTTCTTCACCTTTCCAACACGTTTCATATATAGGTAACTTCATAGAAACAGATCACATAAATGGACTACGATAGAATTTACCGATTTTTTTCTTACGTTTTTTTTTTTTTTATATAATTTATACTTCTCTATGTATTTTACTATGTATTTGCCATGTTTAAATGCATATGCTGATCACATCAGGTGACACTCTCAGACAATGAATGACCTGAAAATTTGAAAAAAAGTTACATAATTAAAGCAGAATCATTTTAGCCACATCCTGAAGACCAGAGGGACGCCAGTAAATCTCCAAAACAGTTTGACTACTTAATGCAGATTGGAGCCATGGTACTGCTGGTGCAATAATCTTGTAGGCCTCCTGCTTTGCGAGTTTGATTGCTCTGTGGACGTGATGGGAGGAAGCATCATTAGCAAAAATAGGAAAGAAAAATTGGTTCATTTAATCACACCTGTTTGATTTGTTTCTATTTCATTATATATGCACTATATTAGATTGCTACATTTTTACATGATTCAGGGAGAACCACATTATGGTTCTCTCTATCAAATGAACATAAAAGAGTCTCTCTTTGAAAGTGGCAGCAATTGCTTGTTGCTAGTAGTATTTGGGAAATATTTGATTGTATGAGACACCCGAAAAAACTTTCACCAACTCGATGCCTTGGGGAAAACCAAGTTGAAATATCATGTGAATATATAAAACTAATGATATGTTCTACCGTAAGCCAACTATAAAGTACAGAGCTGTTACAAAGGCATGGCACGGGCACCTTTACCCACCTTTAAAAACATTATATTGGGATTGTGCCAGTAACATTCCATGCCTTTATTAAGATGTAAAAAGTCCTGAACAAAGTCTATTTTATTGAACAGTGGGTGGTCTCCATCTTAATTTGCACATGTTTGCTATTAGCATGAACCCAACAAAAGAATGTAGATTGGTTCATCCCGTTTATTGTCAAAGAGTAGCAGTGCCAAGTTGCCAACCACAAGAGGTCTCTCTGGAAAAAAAAACTATGTGTAGATTAAAGAACAGTTATTGTAAGTTGACCATTAGGCTGTTCAACAAAACCACCCAAAGGATTAGACAATGGAGTGTTTGTCTTGGAAAATAGAGTCAGTCATGACTATGGGGTTTATCGCTGAAAAGAAATCGTTTAAAATTGACAAGGAACTGGAAATTTTTACGTAAAATTTGTCAGTTTTGAAAAATGAATTCCAAATTTTCTGCAGGTCTGTTCATTAGGATAACAGCATAAAGATGTTAACCAAATCAGCACAGGTGATGTGGTGTCGCTAAACTGAGCTAACAGTTCAAAATGAAAATAATACGAGCAGATTAATGCTGTTTAAAGGAAAACATTCACTCCAGCGGTAAGTTCATCAGGTTCCTTCTCTGAGCACACCTGTTCTAAATAATCCTTAGACTGATATGTTGTGCTTTGCTTCTCCAGGTAGCGGGCACACAGTGTGATGTAAATACCTGTGCATGTACTGCTTATGATGCAGAAGCTGAGTCTCTTAATATTCTGATACAATGGCCTTGAAATAGTTAAGAGATGTCATCGCTGTATTACAGCTCTACCGGCCAGTCGGGTAATCTCTGCTCCCAACCAACGATCACGTAAAATGGCAGGGCTTGGGAGGGGGAATGGCATTGACAGTTTTCTTTTAGCAAATATACCTAACTATGTCAATGCTAGGTTTTTATACCATAATACCATAAAAGAAACGTATTTGTTTCCATCACAAAGATCTTAAAATTGGATGCGAGTAAAATTATATAAATATGAAACCAGGGGGCTGCACTCACCTGAACATGCATAAATGGGGTGCTGCTGGGGGGAAATTTCTCTTTTGCCTAGGGCGGCAAAAATCCTTGCACCGGCCCTATAAATGACATCACTATGACCTATCTAGATATTCTGTCCGTGAGTCCATGGATTCCCCAAAAATGTATTGTATTGTATTCTATTCCAACAAGTTAGATCATGCATTGATTTATATTTTAAATACCCCTTTCCAAAATTGTTTAGCTATAATTCAAACTGCAATGCAGCAAAAAAATAATTCAAAATACAAAGGACTTTAGCTTTAGATCAGATCGATTTTAACTCATTTGGCAGCAATTAGAGGAGTACATGTTTAATTGATTATCATTAAGCGGCGAGGCAACAACTGGATATACTGTATAATGTAGTGGGATTAGCCTCATTACTAAACACTTGGCAAAGCACCCTGGTACTTGTACCACTGTCTGTGAGTAAAACATATATATTTCCCTAAACAGTAACTTTCACTCACCCCACTGTTTAGTTACGAATGTCCTCAGAGCAACAAAGCTGATTTGATGAAATATTCATATAGATAAAATTACACTATTGCACATCAATTAAAATACACATGCACTAATAAATAACAACAAACCCATTACCCATCATACAATATGTATAGATGTTATAGAAGCGTCAAATACACGTTGACTATACATGATCGCTACCATCATCCTTGCCATCCTATTATAAGGAGAACATGGAAAGCGATGACTGAATCACACTTAGGAATGAATGAACTTTGCTTCCTACCCATGCTATGCTCTATACACAGCGCATAACCAGCAGGTCACTATCAAAATGTTGAGGAATATGCCAGCTTGTATTTGGTTATGGCAGGTTAGACAACATAGTATCACACGCTTGGACTCCATGTTCTCTTATATTCTATTTTGTCTTCTTTTCATTTTCATAGTGTCTCCCTAAACCTTCAGGACAACCACACAGACATGGACGCTTGCTCACTGTGTATAGAGGGGCACCAGCAGTTTATCTCACATAGAAGGCCCGAGACTAGTCAAAAAGATCACCTAGTGTTGCTATATCTTATACAGGACTTGCCTGGCATTTCACTTTTAGATTTCCCTTGTGGTTGGGGTAAAAATTATATAGAAATGGCATAGGTTCACTTTAAAATTGCTCAACTGAGCTAAAACTTATAAGAAACATGAGCGTGTACTAAGCATAGGGCAAACCACTAACTCGATATACAACATGAGTGGTCTCTAACATCCTGTGAGACACACACAGACAATAAAAAGGGCTGAAGAGATAAGGACTACAAACTTAGCCACATGGAATACATATATTACAAGAACAATCGTAAACGTAGAGTTGTGTCCAAATTGTCACGTCTCTGAATTGGTGTTATGCTGTACAACATAAATGCATGTTTAAACAAAAAAGAATAGAATGTCAGATTTCAGATACAATGCAGTGAAAGCTACATTAAAAGCTGTCTTGTGTAGGTAGCAGTTATTTTATGTGCAGCAAAGCCATGCCTGGAAACTATTAAATGGCAAGCACTTTTTTGTATTCCATTTGTATTCCATTCGTGAGGCTCGCTTGGTGAGATACTGTCACTGTTAAATCATCAGGCATGTCTCCTGCAAATGTGTACAAATCTCCTGTTTGACACACAGGTCCTTCCCAAGAACCAACGTATGGCATTGCAAAGATAGCTGATCAATCAATAAAATAAAGAAGCACTGTAACGTTCTTTGATTGTGAAACTGCTCTGTAGGCTAATCGAGGCTGAGAAGGTGCTCCCAGCCAAGAAACAGCGCAATCATGTGCTTTGTGTAGGCAGTGGGCATTTACTTAAACATACTACTGCACACGCACACAAGAGTCTTGTTACACATGCGCAAAAAGGACCTTCTAGCAGCACATGTGTATAAACTTGAAACAAAGTTTTTCTATTTTTGGAGTAAGTGCACACATATACTCACACATTAGCTATGATGTGAACAAGCACTTGTTTAGGACTCGGGGGAGGACAGCTCCTCATATATGTTAATAATATACTGGGGTGGGAGGTGGTGAGGCTGGGGAACTTTAAAATTACACAAGTCATATATCATTGATCATAAGTGTAGTAGTAAAGTGGGGGTATCAAACTAGCAAAAATGATAGGCTGTCGCAAGAGTTTTATTAAACTTGCTGTGCTCTTTGTTTATGATGGTACAGAGGTCAAAAATAGATCCTGGACAGTTGAGTAGTATGGGTAAAGACTTGTGCCAATAGAGAAATTCCTTTAAGCTACTCAGTGAAATTAAATGATATATATATATATATATATATAGAGAGAGAGAGAGAGAGAGAGAGAGAGAGAGAGAGAGAGAGAGAGAGATTGTAGCTGTATTAGTCCAGTGATGTAGATATAAAAAACAGATACAATTCGTATCTTGTAATACCTTTTTTATTGGAGTAACAGAATTTTTTAATGACAAGCTTTCAGGATAACCTCCTTCAGACTTGAGAAAGGGAGGTTATCCCGAAAGCTTGTCATTAAAAATTCTGTTAGTCCAATAAAAAAGGTATTACAAGATACGAATTTAATCTGTTTTTTACATATGTATATATATATATATATATATATATATATATAAAAAAAAAATATATATATATATATATATATATATATATAGTTAGGTACATGAGGAATCAAACCAGCGATAAAGTGGTAAATTGACGATTATAAAATAAACAAGTAAACCGCCAAGTAAATCTATACAGTGAGACTTTATTGTGGTGAAGCAACAGATCAGAGGGGAATACTGGCACTGACAGCCTAATAAACAAAGTACCTTAAAGTCCAATGCTGTGATTAGCTGCCTATATCGGTTCCCACTTGGCTTCACACATGAGGCCAGGCCAAGCATGAGGCTCACAGAACAAATAAGGAATGTGTGCTCAAAGCAATAAAATCAAAACACTGCAGAGCTTTAGTCTTTGAAAAAAGACTTTATTGAGAAATATATAACAGGCCTGTACGGACACAGTGCACATTTGAGAAACTCCAGTGGCGCGCTTTTTATATATGTATATATATATATATAAAAAAAATATTATTATTATTATTATTATTATTATTATTATTATTGTTAAACACTGCAGGACTAAAGTTACATAAACTCATTTGTAATAGTTGCAGTCCTAAAATTTGTCCTGAAGAGCATGTTTTATATCACCACTGGTGCAGGATACTTGTTCTTTACAGGTTTCTGCAAACCTATACCAAGCCACGCAAAAAACAAATTAAAAAAAATTTAAGATGCATTAAGCATAAGAATTACCGTGTGATATACAAGTCTGGAAAATATGTTTCAAGTAAAAAAGTTAAATAGTATAATAAAAAATATATTTTATTTTTCTGAGGCAAAAACTATTTTCAGAACAAAACCGAGGCAATGTAATTAATGTAATTTAATCAGTATAAAATATGTATTATTTTTTTTCCATAGCTATTGATTCAAACGTAGTTTAACAAGCCACAAAACATGGCTTGCTGTTAATACCAAGCATGGCATATGCATTGCATTCTCCCCCTGGTGCTATCAGTTACAAGGAACCTTTTCATTAGACAGTTATTATGTCATCTCTAGAGATATACCGAATGCTGTCTAAATAATGTGGCCAGGCACAGTAAATAACAAGTACAGACATACAGTTAATAATTTGGTAGGACAGTAACAGTAAATCAGCTTTCTGTACAGATGGATAATGAAAAAAAAATGAAAATCTTGGTGTCAGATCAGTTCCTCACAGTCTATGGAGGCAATAATGCATACTTTATTTGGCCAGCAGAGAGCCGAAAATGATCACACTCTAAAGAGACTCAGCCGAGAGGGAAAAGTAGTAAAGTGTGTGAAGCACTCTACTTGTTAAAGGACCACTATAGTGCCAGGAAAACAAACTAGTTTTCCTGGCACTATAGTGCCCTGAGGGTGCCCCCTCCCGCAGGGCTGAAGTTAGAGGAAGGGGGTTAAACATTCACCTTTCTCCAGCGCCGGGCTCCCTCCGCGCTGGGGACTCTCCTCCTCCTTCCGACGTCATCGGCTGAATGCACATGCGCAGCAAGAGCCGCACGCGCATTCAGCCAGTCCATAGGAAAGAATTCTCAATGCTTTCCTATGGACGCTGGCGTCTTCTCACTGTGACAATCACAGTGAGAAGCGCGGAAGCACCTCTAGCGGCTGTCAATGAGGCAGCCACTAGAGGCTGGATTAACCCATATGTAAACACAGCAGTTTCTCTGAAACTGCTATGTTTACAGCAGGCAGGGTTAATCCTAGATGGACCTGGCACCCAGAGCACTTCATTGAGCTGAAGTGGTCTGGCTGCCTATAGTGGTCCTTTAAGTTATTGGTTCTTTAACTTTGTTTTTTAAAGGGACCCACATAGTGTCTATGGCATTAATTCCGAAAATTAGGTAACTTTAATATATATTGCTGAACACCTTATTTAGTTTTTTTATGGTATCTAATAGGTCTCCATTACTCTAGGAAAAGCGATGCCGCAACACTAAATACCTTATTGTGGGCCGTTACCTGGAGACTGATAAATAAGATTTGACTGTTTCTATTAAATGGTACCCACTGAAGTGACACGGTAACCCATATCTGAGTCCGACTCAGGGGCTTAAAGATATTTTCTTTGGATGGGTACAGGTGGGCCACTAATGCCTCGTTTGCACTGAGCGTATCGGTTCGGGTCAGTACAGTTTGGAAGGTTTAGAATGGTCCAGCCTATTCTGGTGAGCGTTTCCACTGCAAGGCAGACCTTCAGGGGCCATGTGGGCTTTAGAAAAAATGCCTAGCGTGTCAATCGATGGATTGTACAGTAGCTCCGCCCTAACCGAACCATACCATTTTCTATGGCCCTACATCTGAAGCAGGACCCTGAATGGTGCAGTATGGTTCGGCTGTATGGGACACTTTTATAATGGAAACACTCAAAATAGCGAACCGTACCGAACCGAGGCATAAGGGAACATCCCAGAGAAATTACTTGTGTTAGTAAAAAGGAGTGTCAGCCTGGCAAGCATGTACGGCAGTCTGACTAGCCCTCATGCTGACCAGATGCATTCTGCTGTACCAACAATGCTCTACAATACCAGAACAGGTACATGCTCTGTTCCATGTGAGTAGATTACCTACCTTTTATTCTACCATACATGCTGTACCATTGGATATCTCTATTCTTGTTTTTACATTTGGAATTTCTAGAGAAGTACTATCACCACTGCTGAACATATATCCCATTACCATCCATGCCTAATACAGCAAACAGAGCTCTTAGAAGCTCTAAAAAGTGTGTGTGCCTTACACTGTGAGTGTTACAAAAGGTTATCCAAACTAATTTTAGAAAAACATATTGCACTATTATTGTGTTTGTTTGTTTTTTCTTGAGATACTCGATGTCATACGGGGAAAAAAAAACATGTTTGTATATGTTTTTAATGGGTGATTTCACTCAAAGGTTATAGAAATAAACTCTCCTTAGGCGCAATTTATCGATTGTCTGTTTTATCTATGCTGCTGATTGGCTGAATGCTGATCCCTGTTGAATAGCGCAATCTCGTCTAATGATGTGGTCATGCTGAGCTATGCTTGCTGGAGACAATTCCCAGAAACAACTGGGACAGTACCCCAAAACCAGAACTGTTCCGCTAAACCCAGGACTGTTGGGAGGTGTGGTTGAGAAAAACTTTTCTAAATCACTAAATAATTTATTCACAAATACCGAAAATAAAACTAGCCTATAGATTCATAGCAAAATTTCGGACAATGATTCCTACATAATAAATATGGAAATGGCAAACACGTGATGTGAAGACGAATTGTGATAAATCTAGAACAGTTCTAACACAGGTAGAAGAAGACAAATAAAGCTGTCAAAATGCCTGACTTCAACATGACAATGCATCAAAAACATATCGGCAGGACACTAATGCTAATAGGTGACAAGCCCACACAGGGTTATCGATTCCCCACAGTGTTTTTATTGTCATAGGTCTAACACAAAGTGATTTTACAATTGCATGTCTCAGAAGAGCCATATCAATATAAAACAGAATCTGTTATATTCACAGACACAAAAACACTTCTGCACAAGACATATCTTCTTTCCTGCCAAAGTAATCAACTGTATATAGAACAAATGATGACTACCATATAGTAATCAAACTCTGGACCCAATAATTAACAGGCACAGCACTTAAAAGCATTCTAAATTGTAGGCTAAAAAATCCTGTCAACTAAATAGTAACTAATAGATGTGATTTAAAAAAAACAAACCCCCAAAAAACTCAGTGCAAGTATGATAGTACAATCACACTTGCTGCTAATGAGCATGCATATATGTGCAGGGAATGATGGCAAGAGGATACAGTGATAATCTCAAATTCTTTGTTTTTTGTCGCAATGCATTAACTTGATTCACTTGTGCCAGTATGGGTGGGAACAGTCTGATGTGTGTGTGTGCATGTCTCAATATGTGTGTGTGTTTCAGTCAGTGTGTGTCTCAGTCAGAGAGTGTGTGCCTGTCACTGTATGTCTGTCAGTGTGTTTCTCAGTCAGAGATTGGGGACGGAGCTTGCGTACGGGGAGGTGATCTTCCATGCAGGGACAGAGCTTGTGTCCCGGGAAAGCTGCTGCACAGTGGCGGAACTAACATAGAGCGGGCCCTGGTGCAAAACACATGCCCATCAGGTGGTCCTAATTGCATGGGCCACTTGATGGGCCCTGGTGTAACCGCAGCACCAGCACTCTCTGTAGTTCCACCGCTGCGCCTTCCTTATTACAGGTAAGACACCTTTTCACAGAAACTAGAAAACCTTTTTAGTATGCAAGATAATTTCCCATGGTGTTTAGAAGGGGTTGTGGTGAAGTGTGTGTATGTAGGAGTCTGCTCATAGTGTACTACGTGTAACTAGGGCTGTACTGTGAGCACGTGCTCATGTATAGGAGCTTTTGGGATTGTGTGTGCTGAAAGGGTCTGTAAAGTGTGTGCGTGTGCATCTAGGTACTGTAGTGTGAGTGTATGTATATCGGGGTTGCATTGTGTGCATATATATATATATTCATATATATATATATATATATATATATAAGATTCAGGGTGTGTTTGTGGGTGAAGTATGTATGTATGTATGTATGTATGTATGTGTGTGTGGGGGTGAAGGTATGTGGGGAAGAAGTGTGTATGTGGGTGAAGAAATGATGTGTGTGTATGCAAAGGTGTACTCTTTGTTGGTGGGAGTGTACTGTATGTGAGGGGTTCAATGCCTGTGAGGGTGTACTGTGTTCAGGGGGGTGTAGAGAGTGGGATAGGGAAGAGCTTTACAATTTTTACTTAATGATTTATTTATTTTTTTTAAAGAGGGGGCGGAGCCTGCCTGGCAAGCAGAGGAGACGCAGGTTTGACAAGCTCCTGAGCACAAACTGTCTAATCTACCTTATACACCTGCCAACCTGCTAATATCACCGCACAACGCGACTCTCCACATAGTGGGGATCCTGCTGATTCATACAGTATTAAACTCGGTGCTGTACTGTTCCAGAAAACTAACATCTCGCTATTTGCGGCCTATAAGCTGGGCAGGAGTCAGAGGGACGGACGCTCTCCGGACACCACGTCCTACTTCACAGCACAGACTTCAGCTCCTCACCCCCATTTGGACTAGCGGGGGTCATCCCGGTCCCAGGAGGACCCTCACTGCTACTCCCAACACCTCAGCCTGCAGTGTACAGGGGCTCCACTAGGCTTCTAAAATGGCGGCGATCGCAATCAGAGGCGATGCAGAGACCCATAATGCCAAAACCCTGGAAAACTGGATCCCATCTTCGCAGAATTCTGGGCTACAATCGAGGCAAGAAAGCAGTCTACCCTGACACCCCGACCACGGATCTCCTACACCCCAACTCAGCCCTCCTACCTGCTCAGATCCGCATCAACCTCAAGACCACCTGGTAAGCCTGAACCCACACAGTGGATGCCAAGGAAGCACAGCATCACTCATCCCTCAGGACCTGAAGGACCCGGAATGGAGCTTGCAGCAGTCCTGACTCCAGCTACAATTCATAGGCCTCGGGCATTACACCTCATGACCCCTCAAGATGGCGGCTGCTGCACCTGAAGGGAGATATGGCACCCGATTGCAGAGCTCTCCTCGTTGCCCCCGTTCCACTTAAACTTACCCATATGGAATCTTATTCAAAGAGCCAAACTCCTAGCAAGTTGGGCATTGGATGAAGCCTGAAGCATGTACCTCAAGCAATGCATAACTAGCATGTTTAATTTGTACTCATAATTTTTTTTTGCTGTAATATTCTATAAATACCTTGTTAGTTGGACATTATGGGGAGATAGAAAAGCCCACTGCTGGATGATGTCATGGTGATGTGGTTGAACAGTATTTACTTGAGTGAAAAATAACATTATTATAATAAAGAATAAGGCAACAGTTCCTGACAAGTGATCTGTCTTTAATATGTGCTAATCTTCTTCTTATAAAGCACAGTTTTCCAGAATGTTGTGGATCTTATATATGATGTTGATGTCACCTATTTCTCTACTATGCTCTAAAAAACACACGGGAACCTTTAAATCACTTTTGACACATCTCAATTCATACAAAATCACAACTTCAGTTATGTAATATGTCACTGACACTAACAAAACGGGTACTGCATAGAAAATGTTACTATCAGTGTACTACAAAATATAAACATAATAGTATCTATATATTTCTACACTGATTGGTTTATTTTCACACCCTTTTGGTTCGTCTGATTCAGCTTCTGAGCTGAGTTTCCTGTACTGAAATTCTGCTGAGCTGAACTGACATTCAGTTGAAATTAGGGTGTCCTGAAAAACATGTTCTGTTTTCAGGAAAAATGGTTCGGCCTTGCCTTGTTTAGTAAATGACCTTTTTAACTGGACACAAATAATTAGTTCTGAACAGCCTGAATTTCCTTTAACAATAACTCTATCTTTTATAACTCTATGCAATATCTGAAAAAAATAAGTGCACCACTATTCAATAAACATATAATGTGTTCATTTATGACTGAAAGAGACACTATAGGCACCAAAACAACATTTGCTTAAAGGGACTCTCCAGTGCCAGAAAAACAAACCCATTTTCCTGGCATTGCAGGATCCTGCAGTGCCCCTCTCCATGCCACCCCATCCCATGTTGCAGTGCCCCTCTCCATGCCACCCCATCCCATGTTGCAGTGCCCCTCTCCATGCCACCCCATCCAATGTCCCTCGGCGCTGGATCAGGCTCAGCCCACACTCCTCCCCCGCCAATGTCAGCCGGCGGGGGGGACCTAATTTTAAAAAGCCTTACAGGCAAAACACGTTGTGGAAGTTTTAAGATTGTGTATTTTCAGCTAAATAAAGATTTTTTGGTCACTCTGTTGTGCCAATCTTCTTTTTAAATACACTCTTATATATTTTTTTTTTTACCTGGCATTTTAATAATCTGCACTCCAAGATATCCTAGGTGGGGATCATACCACCAACGCTGACATCAAAGAGTGGTTAGCCTGCTTTATGCTTGTGAGTACTATTTTATTCATTTACTTCTGGTATTTTAATACACTGAGAACTATCAGTTGTTTTTATTTACCCCTTTCCTGAGTGTTGGACATTCCCCTGACGGAAAAGAACCGCTGTACGCCCTTCACGCTAGAGCTGGTTATAGCTCTCTCTTATTACTATCTTTTCCGTATTAGTGTATATATTGGACTGTACATATCGCACTATTGGTTCCCTTCAATTTTGTCTTTCATATAAGTGGATTCACCTGAATTAAGACATTGAGGATACTCCTGCTTAAAGCACTTTACTAATCTTTGCATTAAGTGAGATCCTTCCATTTTGATTTATTGTATATTTGGACTTAAATCTAACTACTTGTTTTATTTCTTGTTATTGTATTTGGTGCAGCCCTTATCTCTTCTTTTTTTGTCATTTTTTCCTGTATTCTAAAAGGGTCCTTAGGGGTTCCCTTTTTAGGGTTGCTGCCCATTTGTTAATTAGCGCTGACTCTTCATTTGCAGAAGTGGTCTGGGTGCCTGGAGTGTCCCTTTAAGGAAGCTATTTTGTGTATAGGCCATGCCACTGCTCTATTCTCTGCCATTTAGGCGCTAAATCACGTTGTTTATGCAGCACTAGCCACACCTCCCTGCATGTGACTTACATAGCCTTCCAACACACTCCCTGTAAAGAGAGATATAGTTGTTAAACTTTGCAGTGTTTTCAATTTTGAATTTTTTTCATTCTTGCTTTGTTAATTGCATGCTAGACACTGCAGGAGCCTCATGTGTGATTACAGTTTAATTGACAGAGCATAGGTAAAGACTTCTAAAGTAAACACACTGTGCTGTAAGATCTGATTGAAAATGTAAAAAAAAAAAACATTTCATGGAGGGTGTTTGAATCACAACCAGGGGAAGGTGTGGCTAGGGCTGCATAAACAGAAACAAAAGTTATTTAAGGCCTGAATTGAGCAGTTAAACTTCAGGGGTATGATCTATACACTAAAACTGCGTCATAAAGTTAAAGGTGGTTTTGTGCTTAAAGAATCCCTTGATGGGAAAATTATGCCAGGTAACATGCTATAACACTTTAATTGCTGAGTATAGGTCACTTTGATACAGGTTAAACAATGTGAAGCATAAGGTTATTGAAAATTAAGCATGCACGTTAATTTTAAAATGGTGCATTTATGTTATTAGTGCAATTGTGGATGCATCGATCGGGTGGATTTTAAAATTAACTTGTCAATATTAGCACTACAGAATACAATGATTCGATATAACAAAGGAAAATAAATGTCCCGACCATCAGGGCTGAGTGCACACCAAAAAAACAAAACAAAAAAACAAATTGTAATATTGTGACTAAAATAGCAAATTTGTGACTTGTTGGGTATACATTTATTCCAAATCAGCATATGTTGCTTAGATATTCTAATTCACAATCACTACAATTCACTATTTAGTCAGTTGGTGTGAAAGATAGATAATGCAATAATCTTTATTATTTAAATCAGATAATAAAAAAAAATCTTAAAAAAAAAAAAAAAAATTAGCCATACATTTTTTTTTTCACAAACCATTTGTTTCCAGAATCCAAACAAGAGCATTTTTGAGAGGGCTGTTTTATGTCCCTAGCTCCAACCGTTACCTGACATCGGCAAACTAACAGGCTTATTCACAAAAGTTAGAATTGAATGTGATTTTCAAATTTAAGGCCAAAGAAGCTGACTGGAAACATAGCTGATTTAAATAATTTTTCCAGTTCAGCTATTTGACCTTAAAGGGACACTCCTAACATCTAAACCACTTGAGTTTTTAGTTAGATGAAATGCTTTATATGTGAAGAGTGAACAGAAAACAATAGAAAACAGCACTTTTTAAAAAAAAAATACTCTTGTTACACCCCCCTGGCTGTCAATCAGACAGCAGGTCATGTTACTTCCTGATTTGGTTAGCACAGTGGAGCTAAACTCAAGAGGCAGCAATTGCCCAGAACACCTGCCTTGCAAAGACTTCTCATTGACCTGCATTGGAAGTCTGTGATTTGACAGTCACAGAAAATATGTGCAGGGTTAGAAAGGGGAGGGCTTGCAAAAGCTGCAGACAACACATCTGCTGCTTCTGCAAAATGACAAAATGCTGCAATAAATGCATGCATGTTTTTAGTGTGGTATATCTGCTAAATTGTTTTAAAACATTATAATGTTTCCATTGGAGTGTTCTTTGAATTAATTTCAGTGAATACCCCCATAACTGTACCTTCATACATCCACGCACTGCAATGGGCAGAATGCCACAGGGGTTTGATGCTTGAGCTGTTGTTATAAGGAGTGCTTACTATTACAAGGAGCACATTGAGAGTGTGTAAATACTTTAATTTCAATGCTCATACTCAGTCTCCAGCTTGTCCTATGGCATCAGGGAGCACTTGATGTTAATTGCTCTTGCTGTGTCAAGAGAAGCTGGATTTTTTTCTCTCTCTGATCCTTTAAAAATGAGTTGACTGCACCTTATATTGATACCACTACATCATTTACTGTGAGATTTCATTTTCAAAAGTACTAAAGCAAAATCACACAGATGTCTGACATTTCTGTGCACATTTATTACAATGCTCGTACAATCTCTGTAGGGATCCTCAATTTAAATGCATGGCGTTTAACTAACTGAATATTCTGAAAAACTAAAAAAAATAAATCAAATCTAAACTATAATTAACAGAATCAAAAACAATTAATTTAATTTATATTCTGTTTCCTTTTCAAATATTTTTCAGCAGCGAATGGGTTTCCGAACGTTAGACTATGTTTTTTTAGTCTATTTAGTTATTTTGATTTTTCTTTTTGTATTGTTTGATTTTGTATGTATATGATATTTTACTAGAAGTTGAAGTCTGAATTAACTCTTTACTTTGGAACTATCTTAATACATATTACAATAAGTTTTATTTATTCATTATATGTAACATTATTCGCTATTTTATTTATATACGTTTTTATTTATTCAGTATATGATGTGGTGTTATACATATATATATATCTCTTATGCAAACATTAAAATTTAACTTTTTTTTTTTTAAGATGGGTTCAATTATTTGTCTGTTAAAATGTAATTAGAATTATTTTCAAAATGAGTAGAAAAATAAATAAATAAATTTAAAAAAACTTTCTTTTTGTATTAGTGGATTTTTTTTTATTTTTTTTCTAAATCTCCTGTCTTGAGCTAACTTTCCATAATAGAAAAGAGACTTTCAGCTTCACATCTAGTCCTGGTATTCTGTACAGAATGTTGACAACACAAGATCTTTTTTTTCCACCAAGCTTTATAGACAACACCATACAGTTACAATTGATTGGGCTCATCATCTGAAGCGTTTAGAAAAATGTAATACATGTGAAATGAAGGAAAAAAATATTTTCAGTTGTTTCAACAAAGGAAAGAGCACGACTGTTATTTTATTTATTTAATTTATTTCATAAAATGACTGTAGCTCTAGAATAAACTTTTATGCAATGCAGCATTTCATATTTTATGTTTCCCAAATAAAATAAATAAATTATACTCTTAAAAGTGAGTAGAAATAAAATGACTACCATCTGGGAAAATGTTAGCCGAAGCATCAACATTTATAAAAAATTATCCAAGTCAGAGTAACATTACATTTTTTTTCCAGCTTTTCCAGGCTCTGTTGGTCTATACTTTGTAAGATCGTTTATTTACTAAAAAAGTGAATTTTAAAAATTGTGTGATACCGCTGTACAGAGATATTGTAAACTTTTGTAGGTAAAATATCATGACTGAATTCTAGCAGCAAGGGATGGTTCTGAGCACACCACAGAGATTATTTATTGTTGCAATAGCAGCATGCAATGCCCTGTGCTTTAGAGATGCTTGGTGTAACTTTACTTATTGTATGAGGAAATTATGCCAATATAGGGACATTATTTTTAAGTTGCAGTGACATTTTAAAGGGACACTATAGGCGCCCTGACCACTTCATGTCATTGTTTACATTGCAGTGCTAAGACTGCCATTAGTGGCTGAATACCAGACAGACACTAGAGGCGCTTCCTACAGTTTCACAGAGTTTGACTTTGCATTATGCATTTCAGCATCAAGCAAGACCCCATAGGAAAGCATTTATTTAATGCTGTCCTATGGGGAAGGCCTAATGCGCATTAGATCCCCCCAACCCCATAGGCTGATATCAACAAAGGAGGAGAGAGGCCGAGCACCGATGGATCACGGCGCTGGAATCAGGTAAGTGACTGAAAGGGTTTTTTTTTTTTAACCCTTTCAGGGACAGGGGGAGTGGGATGGGAGCAGAGGGACACTTTTGTGTTTGAATTTCCCAGGACGTAATTGAAAACCAAAGTAATCTGAATGTACCTTTCCTCCTGGTTAAATACTTTGTTGTTGTTATTATTATTATTATTATTATTATTATTATTAAAGTGTTCCTTTAAAAAAACATAATTCCCAAAAATTCCATCAGAATCCTTACAAATACACACACAAAGCATTTTGTCTTTTTTTTCTGCTTTTCACTTACCACTAAATGGTTTCTCAATACATGTCACAGAACTCTGCCATCGTATATACAGTAGCATCGTCATCCCAGACTCTGCTCAGTTCAGTGCTTTGCAATAAAATCAACAGCTATGTTTAACATAAGGGCCATATTTCATTCAGAGACATAAATCGGAGAGCTGGACACTATTAAATCATTGATATAGCACAGCAATGCAAATTGATTTTTCAGTCAAACTGAGGGCATTATAAATAAAAAGTTAAGAGTCATACCTGGCTCTCGTCTTTAAACTGGAACTAATCAACGACTTATCGACAAAACAACGTAAAACAACGTAAAACTCAACACTCCAGAGCCGTACTGTTATTCAGTTACTGCATACAAACATATGCTATTTCTGGGAATGCTGTGTGTTCCTTCTGTTCATGAGGACGTGAGTTGGACACCATTGCAAAAGACATCCTTGCTTTTAATTCTATATACGATTAAGGACATGCATCTTGTCTACATTGTTTTCTATGTATCCCTAGGAAGGCACTATGAGGCTGCAATATGCAACAATGTTATTATTCTTACATTCAATTACTATATACGGCCTCAACACTACATCTATTTGAATCTATTTGATGTCTGACGCAATGCATGCTGGGGCCAGACTGAGGGTGCGCATGTAGTGCAACCTGCTGGGGGGTTATATGTAAAGTGCAATAATGTTACCCGTGTTGTAAAAGTGGAGCAGCTAGTAGGAAGATTACATTACTTCCCATGGGAAGCGTTCCAGTTTTAAAGGTCTGCACAACTGAAAATGCTTTTTGTATATAATCTCTGATATCTACTAACAATTTCAGTAAGAGACATGGCTTCTGAATAGCTTAACACAGCATCTGTTACTGTAACACCACCTCTTAGAATGGTTACCAAATAGCCACATTCGGCGGCAGTCATCTTGAAGATACCCCATAGGTGTCTTGTTAGCATATTGAGTGTCCCCTTCTGATAAAGGAAAAACCTAGAGCAGTTATTTAAAAAGTGCATAATGAGATGTTTTATGGCAAAACCCTATAAAACTGGCTCATTCCATTGGTGTACATGGTGATTGCCATTCTCACCTGATTGTCCGGTTTGTGTATTGTATTTATTTATTTTGCTTAAGTAACTTATTTGTAATTTTGCATATAAATACCAACAACTAGTATTAAGCATAATCAACTGTCCGTCAAGGTTCCGAAGCTTCAACAAACTCGACAAACCCTATTCTATTAAATTTATATAGTAGCTAGTTTACATTTTTTTTTATTTTTTTTTTTTAAACATGGTAAGTTTTCCTTTCAGGGAATCACGTGCAGATATTTTCACGGTGAGCAAATTGTTAAAAGAATGAAGGTGTGTTTCCTTTTGCTTTAAAACTGCTTTTAAGAAATATAACCCTTCAAGGTTTATTGACTAAACAGTGAGTCTGAGATACATTAGAATTGATGTATTAACTTATCGCAAATAACTGGGGCCTTATTCAATAAACTGCAAATTATGGAGAATTACATATTTTACACCAAAATCCCCAAGCCTGGAAATTTAGCTGAGTTGAAGAATTTTATCCAAATTCATCTAATGGACTTAAATTTTGCAGTTAGTTTGGCAGTTCTCAAAAGTTCACAGGTTGGCGAATGACCCCCCCATTACGAAGAGAATATATCCTTTCGACCCCATTGGTTACCGAAGTATTGCTTACCCAACATTCTCATGCTAACTGGTTACTTTGGAGACTCGCAGCTCCAATTCAAACACAAGTTGTTGTTTTTTTTTTTTGTTTTTGTTTTTAATACATCTGACTGCTGCAAGATTCTTATTTCCAATACGGTATGAAAAAAAATAATAAAATTACTCCCTGTAGATTTACAAGTTCTAATCAACAATTTCATAAATAGGCATTTTCAGCCATCAATCATTTGTCTTAATGCTGAATTCTTATGGAGTAAATTACTAACCGAAAGACCTTGCCAATTCAAGTAAGTGAATATTACCCAGTAGGGATATAAAGCTGTCAACGCCAAAGCACTTTTGATTTTACTAAATACTGCCCGGTTATTAGACAACTTAACTCTTCCACTGTTGGAATGAGGCCTGCAAAATATTCTAAAATTCAAACTGCATTATTTAGTGCGCATAGTATGGAAAATTTGTAATTAAATATTTTTGTGATCTACGTAAGTAGCTGGGGATGAAACTAGGTGTGAATTAGCAAAGCAGATCGGAACAGGAAAGAACATGGGTTTTTATTTAAAGAGGAAACGTCACAGTTTATGATTTTTAAATGTATTTATGTTTCTTGATTCTCTATTTTTAGAAAATAAAAATACAACTCTTTATACTGCAACTGCGCATGTCCATCTTAGCGCCCTGTCAATCATTGTTATAAGCTCTGTCCTTTGTACCTGGAAGTCAGCATCGACAAAGCATACAAAGAGGAGAACTTTAAAAATGTTTATATATCTCCTCTTAATTTGCAATGTGTGCCCTCGCTGTGCCTGGACTGAATAGGATTTTGACGTAATTTGCTAAACCTTTAGAAGAAATTTAAAACAAAACTGCACTCTACATTCAAAAAGTTTACACGAGTTTGGCAATTTAAGGGGCACCGTTCCTTATTCCAGTTAAATCATTTCTTGTCAACAATATAAACAGCTGAACACAAAAGGGGGTTATTTGCTGGGAGGGTTATTCAATAAATAATAAAGTGAGCAGAATATGGATTTGACATATTTAGCCCAAAATAGCAAAGCTGGGGGAAAAAAATCAAATTTCAATCAAATTAAATATTGTTCTTACTTTTTGCAAAAGTCATGTCTAACGTTTAAAATCTCCTAAAATATGTACCATTTAATTATTTTATTATGTTTGTGTATGCATTGGTACAAATCATGAACAAAGAAAAAACATGCTCTATCTATCTATCTATCTATCCATCTATCTATCTATCTATCTATCTATCTATCTATCTATCCATCCATCCATCTATCTATCTATCTATCTATATATATATATATATATATTTACCACTAAACTATTTGAGTAAAGTTTAAATTATTATTATTATTACTCACATATAAATGAAAACAACCACACAGGTGAAAACACAAATTCCAGGCTTTAAAAAAAACCAAAAATAAAACACAACAATTGAACTACACAATTGCCACTGAACTACACAATTTGCCGTAGAGCATACTAACTCTGGAGCTGATCTTGCCGTTCTTTGAGGTTGGATCATACATGGCTGGGCACTGACAAACCTTGACAATAGAGCGGGAAAAAGGTTCTAAAATATATCACTGCTATTGCCTAACTTCAGGGAACATTTTATATAAATTTCTCAGGTAATTAACTAAAGTGAAAATTGTTAGGAATCTAAAATTAATTTTAACTGAATTAAAAAAAACATTAAACCATGACAGCCAAACTGTGAAGTTTTCATTTTGCCAAATTTGGCCTGAATTTAAAATGAATCTTGAATTCTGTTTAAATTACTGGAAATTCACACTTTAGTTAGAGCTCATCCAGTCTAACTCTTGCAAAGAAAGAAGGTTGTTTTTAGATAACACTCCTTCCATTCCACAAATATCTGCCATCATCTGACTCTATACATGCGGTTTATTGGCCTGTATATACAAGTTTAAATAGCATGTTGTTGACACAATAAAATCAGAATGTGTGAATTTACATTTGAACTCAACATTTAAAATGGAATATTTTGTACAATACAAATAAAAACAGCAAAAAAATACTAGAAATACTGAAACTTTTTATTTCATGCAATCGTTCAAAACATCAAGGCATCAAGGAAGCGTTAATTATGGTCGTTTGTCTACAAAGTTATTTATTAAAGTGACACTTGTCAGAAATTCAAGGTGAATTCAAAGTTACTTTCAAATTTAAGGCCAAAATGGCTGAATTCTAAACATTCTCCAAGTCAGTTTTGCATCCAGTTCAGATAATCTATTCTGAAATGTTACATTTCTGATAATTCTCACAATAACCCTGTATATATACAGGCCGTGATTCACTGAAAAACATACGCTTCAATTTCTTTTTCTTTTTCTTTCCTTTTTTTTTTTTACTTTATTGTCCACATATCCTTGTAGGCATGACAAGATGAACTACACACTCAGAGGGTTCTTAGCTTACGTGAAAATTGCTGGGAATTCAACGTGAATTCTTTGTGAATTTTAAAAATGTATACCAAATTATACCAAAATTATATATTTTTTATGCATAGCTTGTGTTGGCCTAAAATTTGAAATTCACACATTGAATAACCTTGTCACTCGTTAAACCACTGGTCTTAATGTTTACAGATATAAATACAGTGGCCCCTAGGTATAAAAAATAGATAGCAAGTCCTAGTACACTTTTGCATTTGCTAGGGTCCATTTTGTCTAAAGAAAGTCCCTAGCAGACTCTGGAATTGAGAAAAAGAAAACCAGAATGAACTATTGGCTTACGATTTCTGCTGATATATGCCTGTATGCCTGTGTTGTCATTAACATGAATAACTGCCCTCTTTTAAAGTCAGGTATAAGTGTGTCCCAATGCAAACGTCACAAAAAGACAACTTTACTCTATTTGTTGTCATTTTCATGAAAATCAGAGGCTACCATTTTGTCAAGATTATTAGAAGTGTGAAAGCACATTTCTACTCAATGATGTAATCACTAAACAGTGAATTGTAAGGGGTTGGCACAAGTTGAAAAATCCTAAAATACCAGCTGCAAACAATTTCCAGATTTAGGCCATAGACGCACCGAAAAGTTTGTTCTATACTTTGCAAGTTACTTGTTAACTTACCATAAGTCATTACTATGTGAATAACTCGCAGAATTACATTTTAAGCAATATTGTTAATTTACTACCACAAAAAGAAAGCAAGGCATTATTGTGCTATATGTATACGTGTATATGTGTGCATAATTAATATTATTTCTTTCACAAATGAGTTTGGTAGTTTGGACACAAATGCAGTAATATACATGTTTTGCCAGAGCTACCACAATTCAATTGTTAAAATGTTTAAATATGGCATTGGCAAAGACTTCAACTTAAGATGCTAATCTAACATTCTTTTCAATTTCTCTCTACATGCAACTCGCTATATACCACAATCACATTGGATATGGGTATAAAAGTCTCATGTGATGTTCATATAAGAATTCTTTAGGGACTAACAGATATGTCAGTAGTTGTGCAATTCAACCAATTTATGTATTTATTTTGGCTAAATATGCAATACTATGCACAGTGTAAGTTTATCCAACATGCCTTGTTTGTTATGGTACAATCCTGGAGTCAATGGTAGCAAATGTTGGTAGATAGAGCCATAATGATGAAGTTAGCTACTTCTTTGTAGTGGTGCCAGGAATGCATTTTCAGGGTTCGATAATGATAATAACTAATATAGCTCACATTTTATCCATGTTAATTTAACGAGTACACTTAGCTGGACTGATTCTCGTTGATGATAAAGGAAAGGATATATACTTTTAACAGTTGGAGTGCTAGATCATATCAGCGCCCACAAAGTTTCTTACAAAGAAATCTACTCACTTAATGGTAGGTCGCGGTGAGTGAATACCTGGCTCACAAAATTCATTCCAAAATAGTAAAATTGGAGAGAAAAAACTAAAGTCAGCTAAGTTGAAGATTCTTCTAACTGACTGCTTTGGCCTAAATTTTACAAGCGACTTGCCGTTCACCACAACAAAATGTTCATTGAATATTCCACTGAGAGAATAACAAGAAAGGATTTTGAAACATAATTAAAACAAATAATGTCGCACAAACTTTTTTGTAAGTTGTTCGAATATTTCTACTACACATAAAACGTTGAGCGCAATGAGACAGTCAATCTACAAATTTCTGGTATCTATAAAAGAAAACTCAACTTTACACAACCTGCTCGTTTTTAATCATACAACCTAATTTTGTAAAACCTGTCCTTTCTACAAAATCTTTACCTAAAATATATTTAAAAAAAAAAAAAAAAGATTATTGGTGTTTAAGTTCCATATGATAACCAATGTTATTATATAGGAATAATGTTTCTATACAGACACAAAAAAAATTGCAGGAAATTAAAAATATCAAAAATAGTAATTAACAACAGAGAATATACAGTCGTCTTGATGAAAGTTGGGAGAAGGGGGATCAAGATCTAATACATTTTTCTTGCTTTGTTTATTTTTTAATTACTTGTAATTTAATGTTAAATACCTTTTTAGTAGTATGCCTGTGTTTGTTCACTTTCTAATATAGTTAAAAGGCACTAGATGCCTTACTAATATCAGATACCTGTGGTTCGTAAATAAAATTTCAATTCATTAGATCCACAGAGAAAATTGATTTCTGTAGGTAAATACATTTTTTTTTAAACAGGGCCTCTTCTGTGGTGTTAAACCCTTTGAGTCCCACGGGATGAACACACCTAAATATTTCGTAAGTCTGTTTAAATTCTTCCAAACAGACTTTCTTAAGAACTTAGATGCTCTCAAATGTCGCCTTAAAGTAAGATGCAATACTTTCTTTCCAAACAATTGTCCCAAATATACATCTTTAAGTGAAACGTAGAACCATCGCTAGTCCAAGACCAATCTATCCCACTACGAGACAGTCATAACATCTACATCAACCTTGGTTTTTCAAATCCCATGTCCTACACTCGGCTAATGAGAGGTCATGCCCACACAATTAGGACATCCTGTTTAAATAACACTCTTAACCCCCCGGCTGCCAGGAAGCAAGCCATACCTTGCAAAGTGAAAGTGATCTCGTCCTACAAGTAAGTAACCAACTAGTGTCCTTCACTGACCAATAGAATCGCTTTTGACACACTTTACTGTACGAATCTCATCCCATCTCTTTAACTCGGTTCATACCATGGTACTCACTATCTAAATACGATGAATCATGCCATAAGTAGTACATATTTTTTATTTCCACATAAAAATGATATTTGATATTTATTGAAACAAAAGTTAGGCCAGATATTACAAATCCATTAGGAACATAAAATATTCATAATTTTAGTAAATAATGGATATAAGATATTAAACAGGAACAAGATGCCCTGCTTGAAAGTAGTCAAATAGGCAAATGTCCCTTGGAGTAAATGCATTGTGAGCTGAGTATTAACACTGCAAATGTGTTGAACTCCAGAGTGGAACGCAAAGAGTTACTTTTGGTGTAATTACAGCAAATATATGAATAATGCAATATACAGCCTAAAGCTGCCCCTAATTACAATAGTTCTAACCTGTATTATTGAAGAGTATTTTTCAGAAGGTAGTTATGCTATCTCAAGTGTTATAATGATACCTAGGATACTGATGAAGCCTCAAGGAAAACAATCTTTTATTTTAATACTTTAAGGATTTGGGGAGGCAGTGAGTCTAGTCCGTCTGATTTTATTGCTGAGTGTTGATTTCACTGGTACCTGTATTTAATCATTCCTCTTTGTACTTGGAAATTCAATTCTTACTCTTCCTTAACTTCCGTAACTTGCATAACGCCTGCTCTTGCGGGGTCAAGATGCATCTTACAGTTTACTTTGTTGTTTTTTGTTTTCATAATTTCTATATTTATGTTCTTTTTCAGTTTTACTAATAAACTTTTTCAGTTTTAGAAATGTCATACGTTCGACAAACTAATGAGAATAAGACAATGCAATCATCACATACATCGTAAGCCGGATCCTTGCCATCAAAAAGGGCCATGCCAACATTGTTGGCTTTACCATACATAAAATGACATACTCAATCATTATGTAACATGGAGAGGTTGTTGGTTTAGCAGTAGATAGTACGGGGTTCGGGAACGCTCCTTATCCAAGAGAAATTTTCTCCAGTAGAAGGCACATAGTAAAATTGTCAGATAAAGATTTATATATAAGTTATTGAAAGATTAAGCAAAGCTAAGTCACCTCCCAACAAAGAAACTATCAAATAAATCTTAAAATATTTTCTGTATAAAACAAATAATGTCTAAACAGATCAAGCATGATAGCATTCCTTTTCTAGCAAAACATATTTTTGCATTAAATATTCCTAACTTTAGTCAGTGGGGGGTTGGAGGGTTGCGAAAGTACAATTTAGGCGTTTTCTTCATATTGTTAATCTTATGCTGACAATCTATCTAAAGATAAAATTTTAGAATTCGATTTTTCACGTTTACCAATTTTGAAAATGATGAGAGAACAAAAGAGAATATATATATATATATACATATATATATATATATATATATATTGGCTTAGATCTGATTTCATAAAAAAATAAGTAGTGCCTTGATAATCAGATTTCATTAAAAAAGAAGTGGCGTCCTTATAATCATTACAAAATTATAATTGAATAAAAATTGTTTTGGTTACTTTCGCTAAAAGCTTTTGGTCTAAAATAAAAGAAGTAAATCAATTATCAAATAACATTAAATTATCAAAGATGTTCATTCCTAATCAGTTTAGAATTGAGTGTCCTTTTATGTAATTAAATATGTATTTGTATCTATACTAATTTCTTTCAGTTTTATTTCCAAGCTAGGTAAGAAGAATATTTGCTTTTTAAAATACCAGTTGTGAAACTTCAATTGTGACTTTTTTTTTTTTTTATTAGTAAAATATTAAATTATATGGTGGGTGTTCCCTTTGGACCTACGTGACATTAAGTGATTGTGTAACTTTTAGTGTTGAGTCAAATAAAGGTACGTGATCACAATTTCGCTTTGCCAAATCTTAAAATGTTAAGGATTCTGTGTGCTATACACAATAACGAAGTTTAATAATTAAAAGTGTACCGCTACTGACACAGAGAAGGGTTTTAAAATTGTTAAAACGCAAAGTCATGTCATTTTTAATGGGTGAATTGCTTTGTGGGGAACCCCACAGATTCTGGGAGAGCCTACCTTGAGCATAGCTAAAGTGAAAGAAGGCCTATTTGCAGCCCAAATGGAAAACACTAACTGTATTATAAAGATTAAGACACTGAACATAAAAGCACAAAGCTCCAGTGTAAGAAACATATGTTCCGTTATGGCTATGTGTATATATGTGGGCACAAAACATATTCTAGAACCCAGATTTGCAAATCACTAGTAAATACATATATAATCGATAATAACGATCTATCTCTCTCTTGACTTTAGTGATTACTTAACCTGAAATTTATATACCTCAGTGTACAGATATATATATATATAACATGTATCTGTCAATTTCCCAATGTGCTAAACTAAAAAAATGTTGTAAGAATTGTATCA